>NC_136919.1:70525840-70780239 GCF_949752795.1 Hyperoodon ampullatus | reverse complement strand
CCTCGTCTTCCAAAAACAAAACAAACTGAAAGACACAAATAACATTGTTATAAATAATAACATAAACCATTGAATCACCAGAAAATAATTAAAGCACTTTGAACTCAACCTTTACACTCTCTACCATTTGAGTTATATTTTATCAAACCTTTGGAAGTTAATTCATGTATTTTGGTGCCCCAATGACTCTCATCCAAATACAGTATTTTTGTAGTTCCATGTGTTCTAGTGTGTAATCACAGTGCTAGAAAACACATGGAAGACAGTTAATAAATAGTATTAAGGGTGTTTTTTTTAGTATTTACTGCATGCTGGGCAATGTTGTGAGTGCTTCATGTGTATTAATTTATTTAGTCTTCCTAAAAACCCTATGAGGAAAATACTACTATTATCTTCTCCCGTTAACAGATGAAGAGATTGAGGAACAGAAAGTTTAGGTAACTTAGCCAAAGTCACGCTGCTAGAAAGTTAAGGCTCCAGGATGTGAAGAGTTTGGCTTCAGAGCTCATGCTCTTAAACTCTACACTATGCTACACCTGAATAATTGACTGAGTCATGTTAACTGAGGTTTCAAAGTTTAATACTGTTGGAGCAGTATAGTACAGTGATACCTGCCTGGGTTGAACAACTCTGAAGCAGTCAGAGGTTTGTTAGCCTGTGTATTTTTGTTTTTCTAGGCAATGGGGGCTAATCTGACTAGCACAACTATAGATATTCTAGTGTGGGTCTTCCAATGAATCTTTAAACTCATTTCTGTTCAGTATATACCTAATGGTACAATTGCTGAATCACTGGTATATACATAAGAGTGGAATTTCTGGGGCATAGTGTAGAAATTGCTGGAAAATATAACAACTTGCATTCCTAACATCAGTGTACGTGAATTCCAGTTGTTCCATATTCTCAGCAACATTTGGTACTTTCTTTTATTTTAAGCATGCTGGTAGATCCGTAGAGGTATTACATTATGGTTTTAATTTGCCTTTCCCTGATGACTAATGGAATTGAGCTCCTTTTTGTATGTCTATTGGTCATTTGGCAATAAACTTCTATGAAATGTCTTTTCAAGGGTTTTGTCCACTTTTCTATTAGGTTGTCTATCTTACTGATTTTGTAGGAATTCTTAACACATTCTAGATATAAGTCCTTTGTCAGATATATGAATTGAATATACCTTCTTCCACTCTGGTCTGTCTATACACTCTCTTAGTGGGTCCTTTGGATGAACAAGAGTTATTAATTTTACATAGTGCAGTTTATCAGTTTTTTTCCTTTATGGCTAGTACTTCTTTTTTAGATTATAAAAATCCAATTACCAATACTTAACTCAGACCAATTCAGTCAGACTTTCTGGAGGTGAGATAAAAGTATCAATAATATTTTAATGCTTCTAAGATGATTAGCCAATTTTGAGAATTATGGATACAGAGCCACCTGCTAAGTTGTTAGCTATGATGTCCTTATGGGATAGAATTATGATATAGTTTGTCTATTCTTTATATGTGTTTTCAATTTTAATATATGAAAATTTTAAATGATGATAATCATACTGGGTGCATTGGTATGTGTAATGAGGAGTCTGACTCCATTTTTTTGATGTCTGACTGTTGACAGCTTTAAGCCTCACCCCTCCCTCTTCTTCTGGTGCCCCACATCTGATCAAGCTGATAAGGAGACCTGGGTTGCCCTCCTTTGGCACAGGTGAGAGATTCAAACCATGCAAGCCTCTTCTTGCGCATGAACCACTCCAGCCCTACCCCATAAAAATGATAAAAACCCAGGCTAATCGCCTTTCTTTGCCTTTTAAAGCCATTTCAGACCTGCTTGAGAGTCTGCCTTGTTCTTGCCAGGGGCCTCAATTATGTAAGTAATAAACTTTTTCATATCCTTTTAATGTGTGTGGCATCAGTCTCAATGTGAACCAAATTTTGAGTAGGGGTCCATTTGAATTTTCAGGGAACTATAACAGCATGGAAAACAGCCACTTTTGAAAATTGTCATTGCAACTCCTCATAAGATCACATGCCTTCATGTACCACCAAATACTCTCTTTACTGCATGGTACTAGGGCTTTTTTTTTTTTTTTGTCCTCAGCTGCTAAAGACTACTGCTTTGTCCTCTGAGAGCAGACTACACGTTTTTAATCTCTATTATCCTACCAGACATAATTCCCAGGGGATTTTGCTACAGATTCTGCCTATTCTGGCATGGCTGCTGTCTTTGCTCTATTCTTCTGATGTAACATATCAGCACTATCCTTTGATTCAAATTCCTCTTGAGTTTTGATGCCATGACAAGAAATGGACTGATATTTCAACATCTCAGTTTTAGAGCCTCAGAGTTGATTATATTTTTTGTATCCTTCTCTAGAAGAGTCACTTCTACTGTAGTTTTGACTTTCTTTTTGTTTTAAGCAGTCAGTCTTTAGCTATGTCTCTTTTCTCATCTCGCCATGCTCCTGGCAACGTTATTGAATTAGAGAATCTTTTTATATTTATTAGCCATTTGTTAGCATTCTTTATAATCTTTGGTATCTATACGTATTTTAATAGTTATAATGATAAACTAAATTCTACATTATTTTCTCTATTTTTCTACTTTTGTGTCCCATTTAAGCAAACTTTGCCTACTCTCAGGTCATGAAGACTCCCTTCATGTTTTCTTCCAAAATTCCTTTGTTTTGTCTTTCATATTTAGATCTGCAATCCTTCTGGAATTAATTTTTTTGCCTATCATGTGAGGTAGGGGTCAATGTACATTTTTTTCATATGAATATCCAATTGTCCCTACACCATTTATTGAAAAGACCATACTTTCCCTCCCTGTACTGCAGTCTCACCTTTATCATAAACCAGGTGACTGTGTCTATATCTATGTCTCTCTAGTTATCTCTCTCTCTCTCTCTCTCTCTCTGCCTCTGGATTCTGTTCTATTATGTTGATCAGCTCCTTTGTTTCTACATCTAGAAAATTTTGTTAAAGCTGTATTAATTTTGTTAAAGCTGTATTAATGTTAAAGTTGTATTAATGAGTTTGAATTTTGCCTCTTGGGGCTAGGACAATACTTGAGCTTGTGATTTTTTCATCTGCAGCCCTAGCCATGCATTTGCACCCACTGAGACTTCCATCCTATGGGTATCCATGCTGTGCAAAAGACACCCCCATCTCTTTCTCCCCCGTTTACCCTTCCCACTTTCACCCTAAGTCTGTATTCAGTCTCTATCTTTCTCTCTGAATGTGTTTATTTTTTTCTCCAGAAGTATAAAAGTATACTCTTATCATTTATTTTACTTATTGGATGCCTTCTCTTCTTTGTGCATTATTTCAAAAGTAGACTAATAAGGGATTTAAATATATTTTTTAAATAAAAAAGAAATTAAATTACACTTATCTATGTGGGGCTTCAATGAAAATGTTTTCTACTATAAATTCAGTGGTTTTTGATTTTAGAAAAATATTTTCCACTCACCCTAAAACAACATGGTTATTTGAATTCTACAAAGAAATGATTTTATTCCAACCTAACAACCACTACAAAATATGTTCTTTCTACTATAATTTTTAAATCTATAATAAAAATGAATATTATGTATTACTGTGGCTTCTGAGAACGTTTGCCCACAACTGCAATATTGTAGGATCAAATAAACTTTATCTCATATTCACAGGTTTGGAGTAGAGTCACGTAGCAATATGCAAAGCAGATCTCCTGTTGAGATGTCTGTGGGACTCACCGGCTCACTTGCAGGGCGATGACTTGACTAAAACAGAGACTAAAACAGAGACTGTGGGCCATGTCCAGCAGTTCCCCATTTCTGTTAATGGTTTATCAAGTTCCCACTCACCAGAGCTAAACCTCAGGACCATCAGTTCACTCCTCCCTCTTCCTCATGGCTCAGCTTCAATATTGACCTAATTCCCTTTCACAGAATCTCTTGTTCCAATTACTTCTTTTGTGAATTCGCTGTTACTATCCTCTCTTGGTCTTTATATCAGGATGTTCATATTGGCTGAAATAAAAAAGATCATTATCTCATGTAACAAGAAATATGCCGATGGAAAGGCTCTGTCTCTGTTTCTCTGCAATTTCCTTGGCCCCACCATGCTGGTGGGTTGGCTTTATACCCAAGCTTGTATCAAGGCAGCTGTGGCAGTTCTAGGTTCCTATCACACCTCATGTCTCATCAGCCAGACCAGGCCACATGCCTACCCCCCAAACCAGTTGTTGGCAAGGAGTTACCCAGTAGCCAGGGATGAGATCACCTTTTTCTGCGTCACATGAGGAAAGATGCCTGAACAAAATCAGCGTCTTTTTTACCATGGAAGATGAGGTTTGAATGCTGGTAGATAACCAACAGTGTCTGCCTTGCTTTGAATAATTTCAGCCACCTCCTGTGCTCCCTGCCTTTTGTTTTTATCCCCCATGTTCTCAACATTTATAATGAAGCCAGTACAATCCTCTTTAAACACACTTCTGTCACCATAGACAGACATTCTCGGTCAGGGGGCCCAGGTGTCTCCCTCTAACTGAAGGATAAAGTCCAAACACCTTGGCCTCCTCATTCAAGATCCCCACAATCAGCCTCTACCCTATGCCTGTTTCTTTCTTTTTTTTTTTTCAAATTTTATTGAAGTATAGTTGATTTACAATGTTGTGTTAATTTCTGCTATACAGCAAAGTGATTCAGTTATACATACATATATATATACATATACATATATATATACATATACATATATATATATTCTTTTCCATTATGGTTTATCACAGGATACTGAATGTAGTTCCCTGTGCTATACAGTAGGACCTTGTCGTTTATCCAGCCTATATATACTAGTTTGCATCTGCTAATCCCAAACTCCCAATCCACCCCCCCACAACCCGCCTCCCCCTTGGCAACCACAAGCCTCTTCTCTATGTCTGTGAGTCTGTTTCTGTTTTGTAGATATGTTCATTTTTGTCATATTTTAGATTCCACATATAAATAATATCATATGGTATTTGTCTTTCTCTTTCTGACTTACTTCGCTTAGTATGATAATCTCTAGGTCCATCCATGTTGCTGCAAATGGCATTATTTCATTCTTTTTTATAGCTGAATAATAGTCCATTGTATATATTATATATACCACATCTTCTTTATCCATTCATCTCTCAATGGACATTTAGGTTGTTTCCATGTCTTGGCTATTGTTAATGGTGCTGCTATGAACATTGGTGTGCTTGTATCTTTTCAAATTATAGTTTTGTCTGGGTATATGCCCAGGAGTGGGATTGCTGGATCATATGGCAACTCTATTTTTAGGTTTTTGAGGAATCTGCATACTGTTTTCCATAGTGGCTGTACCAATTTACATTCCCACCAACAGTGTAAGAGGGTTCCCTTTTCTCCACACTCTCTCCAACATTTATTATTCATAGACTTTTTAAATGATGGCCATTCTGACCTGTGTGAGTTGGTACCTCACTGTAGTTTTGATTTGCATTTCTCTGATAATTAGCAATGTGGAGCATCTTTTCATGTGTCTCTTGGCCATATGTATGTCTTCTTTGGAGAAATGTCTATTTAGGTCTGCCCATTTATCAACTGTTTTTTATTATTATTATTATTATTGAATTGTATGTGCTGTTTGTATATTTTGGAAATTAAGCCCTTGTAGGTCGCATCATTGGCAAATGTTCTCTCCCAGTCTGTAGGTTGTCGTTTTGTTTTGTTTATGGTTTCCTTTGCTGTGCAAAAGCTTATAAGCTTGATTAGGTCCCATTTGTTTATTTTTGCCTTTATTTCCATTGCCTTGGGAGACTGACCTAAGAAAACATTGGTAAGATTTATGTCAGAGAATGTTTTGCCTATGTTCTCTTCTAGGTGTTCTCTTTATGGTGTCATGTCTCATATTTAAGTCTTCAAGCCATTTTAGGTTTCATTTTGTGTATGGTGTGAGGGTGTGTTCTAACACCCTATGTCTTTATCCTTCCTTCTCTCTAGTCTGTTATAAAAGGCTGGACAAATATTTTTCTATAAAGGGCCATAAAATAAATATTTCAGGCTTTGTGGGCCATGTGGTTGCAACTACTCAACTCTCCCATTTTAGTCAAAAGCAGCCATACATAATAGGTAAATGAGTGAGTGTGGCTACGTTCCAATAAAGCTTTACTGAAAAGAGTCATAGATACAGAGAACAAACAAGTGGTTGCCAAAGGGGCAGGGGAGGAGAGAAATAGGTGAGGGAGATTAAGAGGTAAAAAGTTCCTGTTGTGAAATAAATGACTGGAGAATAGGGCATAAGATGAGATGGAAACCTAAGGGCCATGGTGAAGAGTTGGATTCCATTCTAAGTGTAGTGGGAAGTTGTTGAAAGTTTTAAGCAGGGGGATCATTGATCCAGCTTGTGTTATGAAATCAGTTTTGCTGCAGTGTGGAGGAGGCATTAAAGGGGCATGGAAGCAAGGGGAACAGTTAGGTGACAGGTGTCATAAGCTGATGGTAGCTCAGCCATGGAAAGCCTGTGCAACGTGGCAGGGAGCGTGTGTTCCTGGCGTGTGCTTAGGGAGAAAAGGAGACTCTGTGGTTTGGGGTCTATTCTTATTTCCCTCCCTTTCTTAGCCCACTTTGTATTTTGGCTCCTTTTTTTTTGTATGTTATAGACCCTTGTGAAGAGCCTTAAATCCTTTCTGGATATCCCACATCATCTTAGAATCCTAGGATATAGATCTCTCTTTGTTCCAAAAACAATTTCATTATAGTGCTTGGGAAGAAGAAATACTGCTTCTTATTGTTTCTCAAGAAGGTTGGTGTTTCTGGGTAGATTAATTAAGTTCCAGTTGTGAAGATAGTTGGGACTTTTAGAGAAAGTGGATCCAGAAAAACCCAAATTGCTACTAAGAACAATTTATGAATGTTGGTCATGATGCTTGGAATAAAGTTTTTCTGATATTTTTCTAGGATTATGTGAAAGGACAACACTTGGAAAGTCTGTGGACAGTCAGGGAAACCTCAAGTTTTGTAGCTATGAAGAGAGTAGTTACAACTGGGGAAACAGGGATGAACATAGAAAGAATGAAGTAAGACAGGAGACTACTTCCTCAAAGTCAGGATAGTTATGAGAATGGTCTGGTTTGAAATTCAGGAAGTTACTGGAAATCAGTAGTCACATACACACACATGTGCACACACATGCACATCTATCGAAAAGAAGACATAACAAATGTCTTATGCAAATGAGCCTGTCTCAAGTTAAAGTAGCATGACTATCCTTAAAATCTCCTACTAGGTGTTCACTGCCCAGTGTGGGTGTGGACGGGGAGCAAAAATCCTGGCTGCTGTACCCATAATGGAAATGCAGAGCTCCCCCTCTTCAGGCCAGACCTCCCAGCCAGCCCAGTGTCCTTCCTTCCCATCCACTGCTCGATGGCTTGCTGATTCTGTCCACTTTTTGGTCACTTCTCCCAGCATCTCTGTCTCTTCATTCTCAGTATCATATAATGGCTCAGGCCTCTGACTGGGCATCTGGCTATCTTGGGTACCTCATTTGACCCAACTATTGTCCTGTTTTCTTGAGCAGTGAGGTCATAATTTCATGACCTTATAAATACAGTACATGGAATAAAACATTTCCTAAACCTGATGACTTAATAACATTTTTAGAAAATTAACAATTTGTGGAGATAAATTGTGTATGTATGAAATATATATGTATATATACATAGATATGGATATATAGATGTATAACTATATAATCTATATATGTATGTGCACAAGTGAGAAATGAATAGTGTGTGTGTGTTGGATACAAAGCAGCTACAGCCTATGAAGAAGGGACAAAAGGAACAAGGAGGGAAAAGTAAAGAAACTAGAGTTGACAAAGAGTAAAAGCAAAGATGCTCACATTTCTCCTACTTTTAATGCAAAGCATGTGGCTGTCACATAATGTCATACATCCCCCAGCTAGAATCCCCAGGGATCTGCCACTAAGGATGGTGTTTTCTTTCCCAGTCCCAGGCCTGGAGGGGCTCCATCGAATCTTCTTTTATTTATTAGCCTTTGATTAATCTAAGAGGTTTCACTTTGACCAACAGGCTCAAGAACTCCTATTAGCTTCTCTAAGGTTACCCCTGATATGTATGTATGTGTATATATGTATATTTTTTCTGATTATTTTGGGAGTGTCTGGTTGAAGATAGAATCATAGATACCCATTCTTACAATAATGAAGAGAAGCAATAGTAAATAAAGGGACCCCGGAATTAGACATGAAGGTTAAACCTCAATTCTCCCATTTACCTGATGTGTGACCTTCAGCAAACTGTTTACCTCCTCTGGCCCTCAGTTTCCCTATTTATAAAATGAGATCCACGAGAGTACCTACCTCCTGGGGTTGCTGTGAGAGTTAAATGGGTTAATACACATAAAGTTCTTGGAACTGCCCTGGCAATATTTAGGCTTCTGTGAATGTTAGCCTGTGTTACTGCGTTCCACTTCAGTTAGGAATTACTAAAAGGCGTAGCAGACCGCACGCTCCACTAATTCCTCCTGATCACTCCTCACCCACACCAAGCCTGTGTGTTGGAATGTCCATGCTAGGACAGTGTCTGAGGTGGTCAGGAAGGGAGACTGGAATAAAATGGGTAGAATGGGAGATCCCTGGTTTAGCGTGGAGGGCCAGACATTTCCCTCACCTTCCTCCACCTGTAAGAGTCTGACCTGGCCCACCCTTGATGCAGTCCAGCCTGTGTCCATCTCCTTTCCACCCTCTCTTCATCTTTCATTACTCTCTGGTCAGTAGAAGGCGCTGAGTCTCATGGCCACCACTCTTGTTTGTTGCCTCACATCTCAGCTTCATTTGCTAAGGAAAATGCTCAGGATCACTGGCCAAGCGATGAGGAAAGTTTGGGGCTAAGAAAAATCTTCCCCAAGCCTGATTGGCACAAAATACCCTTGGACATTATACCCTTAAAAGGTTCCTTAAAAGTTAAGTGAGGGCCTCCCTGGTGGCGCAGTGGTTGAGAGTCCGCCTGCCAATGCAGGGGATACGGGTTCGTGCCCCGGTCCGGGAGGATCCCATATGCCGCGGAGCGGCTGGGCCCGTGAGCCATGGCCGCTGAGCCTGCGCATCCGGAGCCTGCGCATCCGGAGCCTGTGCTCCGCAACGGGAGAGGCCACAACAGTGAGAGGCCCGCGTACCGGAAAAAAAAAAAAAAAAAAAAAAAAAAAAAAAAAAGTTAAGTGAGATTATCAGCCAATTGAACTTCCCTAACTGATTTCCTAGAAGAGCCAGATATTCAGAGAAATTCTAGGGCACTGGTGCTCTAACAAAGAGGTCAGTAAATTCTCCCACAGAGTTCCTTCTCAGGCCTGAAAAATTACCTGCTAGTGTGGGAACATGTTTGAAACCCGAGGGCGGGGACTGCCTCCACATATTTGCTCTCCCACAAACTGACAATTAGCCTAATTGTCCTCCCACAACAAGTTGCTGCAAAAGCCACCCTGTCAAGCCAGCTGACTAGCCAGTCTCTTTTCTCGCAATATGAGTTACTTTACTGAGACACATGTCTTCAGGTTAATACCCTTTGATCCAGAGACTCCACTTACAGCAAGTTGTCCCAGGAAATAATCAGACAAGGGCCCACAGCTGACTGTGTAGGGTCATTCAGTGGTCCACTGTTGTGCAATATCAACAATATTAGAAATAACCTAACTGACCAACACTAGGGGATGGCATAAATAAATTATGGTATAACCATACAATAAAATACTTACCAGTTTTTACAAATAATTATGGGATCTATAATTACTGACATGGAAAGATACAATATCTTTGATGAGTAATAATAGCCATTCACTGAATAGCATCCTGATACAATGCCACTTACTAAAGTTGCATTCATATAGATGTGTCCAGAGAGCTATAGAAAATTATGTTTACCAAAATATAAAAGCAGTTATCTCTGGGGTTAGGTAGGTAGGTATCTTTACTTTTTTTTTTTTCATTAAAAAAATATTTTACAATGATACAATGTATCATTTTGCAATATAAAAACTAAGCTTTTGGGCTTCCCTGGTGGCGCAGTGGTTGAGAGTCCGCCTGCCGATGCAGGGGACACGGGTTCATGCCCCGGTCTGGGAAGATCCCACATGCCGCGGAGCGGCTGGGCCCGTGAGCCATGGCCGCTGAGCCTGCGCGTCCGGAGCCTGGGCTCCGCAAGGGGAGAGGCCACAACAGTAAGAGGCCCACATACCGCAAAAAAAAAAAACAAAAAAAAAAACTAAGCTTTTTACATTTTGTGAGGGGGAAAAATGAGCTAGGTTTTAGGTTGAGCTTGGGTTGGCCACACCAACCAGGTAACAGCATAAGAATAATATAATTAACGTTTACTGAGCACTTACTACGTGCCAGCAGGCCCTGTTCTAAGCATTTTCCCTGTCTCAGATCATTTAATCTATATAACAATGCTATGAGGCAGGTCTTTTATTATCCTTATTTCTTAAAAGATGAAACAGAATCCAAGAGAGAAAGTCATTTGTTCAAGGTCTCACGCTGGTACACGATGTAACAGAGATTTGGGCAGAGGTCTCTGGTCATGACCCCTGTGCTACTCTGAGTATGGCTCACCTGCTCCTTCTCTGCAGGAAGGAGTGAGGGTGCTGAGGTCTGAGAAGGAGTGGGCAGGTGATGGGAGCAGGACTCTGTCCTCTTTCCCCTGCTGTTTCTGAAGGCTCTTCAGCCTCCCACTGTCCATTTGTTTACTGAACCCCTCTAAGCTTCATCTTTCTCTTTTGTAAAACAAGGAAGCCTTCTTAAGCCATCCAGCCTAGAATTAATTAGTCTCCCCTCTATACTGTGTACCGACCTAGGAACTACTTCTGTTGTGGCACTTATACTGCCCCCCCACTGTCACCACCAGCATTCCATCTCAGGCTGAGAGGCAGGCCCCGGTGTCCGCCGGTGGACAAGTTGTCAGAGAGGCTGGACGACAGCTGCACACTCTCTGTGCCTGCATTTACCACCCTCTACGAGAATTCTGCTCATTTGTCTTCTTCCCCACTGGACATGAACCCCTTGAGGCAGAAACAATGTCTTGGGTGCCTCTGCATCCCTGGTGCCTGGAACATAACATTGTTTAATTAATAAGCATTCTTTGTGGACTGAATATGTGAAAATTACAACCATGGGGTCTTAAGATTCCAGAGTAATAGTTAGGGAAAGAAGTGCTTGCATATTAATTTCTTTATTTTTTGTTTTCTGCTTTCCACCTCATCTGACACCAAGTTCAGAGTAAGAATGGTCATTAAATAAAGAAGTCACTAATTTTTAACATGCCACTTAAGCAAAAGGGACCAGCAGGCCCTATTTCACTTTAATCACCTAATGCAAGAAATTCTGGGTATTCTATGTAAATTACAAAATATCATTAACAGGACTCCTTCTCTTGGTTCAGGCATTTTACTGCCAATGCTCAGAGCAGTCAACTCACACAGCTGGTGAGGAGTGGAGCCTGATCCAACTTTTCAGCCCCCTGTGTCAACTGCTCTCCACTTTCCACACAGTGCCACCCCTCTAACCAGTTACCATGGTTTCTAAAAGTCAACCTGCCACTAATTCTGGCACCTTAGGAGAGATAAACTCATGTCTGAGTGCTTCCACTTTTCTCCCCACTGGTAACCTGAGGCTCATAGTATCAGCTCTTCTTAGCAAAAGAAAATCAAAGAGGCACAGACAGACATAAGCCAAATTTATTTATTTATTTAACATCTTTATTGGAGTATAATTGCTCTACAAGTGTGTGTTAATTTCTGCTGTATAACAAAGTGAATCAGTTATGCATAAACATATGTTCCCATATCTCCTCCCTCTTACATCTCCCTCCCACCCTCCCTATCCCACCCCTCTAGGTGGACACAAAGGTCTGAACTGATCTCCCTGTGCTATGTGGCTGCTTCCCACTAGCTATCTATTTTACATTTGGTAGTGGATATACGTCCATGCCACTCTCTCACTTTGTCCCAGCTTACCCTTCCCCCTCCCTGTGTCCTCAAGTCCATTCTCTACATCTGTGTCTTTATTCCTGTCCTGCCCCTAGGTTCTTCAGAACAATTTTTTTTTAGATTCCATATATATGTGTTAGCATACGGTATTTGTTTTTCTCTTTCTGACTTACTTCACTCTGTATGGCAGTCTCTAGATCCAACCACCTCACTACAAATAACTCAATTTCATTTCTTTTTATGTAAGCCAGATATTTAAATAGCCACTGTTTGTCTCTGGGTTCTCACCTTCTTTTTCTCCCTTTTACTTACTTTTCTTCACAAATCTTGTTGTGACCAGCGTCATCAAACCTAGGGATTCCCTAATGTTGAGTCACCAATTAGGACAGGCTGGTTAATTCAGAACCACCTGATCAAAATTTTGAAAAATACAGATTTTTGGACCCCACCCCTGGAGATTTTGAATCAGGAGGTCTGGAGTAGTGCCCAGGCATCTGTATGTTTTTGAAGTTCCCCAGGGGATTCTGCCGTGCAGCCAGGTTTGGGAACCACTGATCTGACCCCAAAACATGAGTCAGCAGTCTCCTCTGCCCCTTACTGAATTTGAAGAGATGAATCATCATTTCACTTTTTTTTTTTTCCGAACCGAATTGAAACCAAAGACCAGTGTGGGAACCTCAGACTTCCTTTATGTGACAACGAATTCAGATGTCCCCTCCACTTGGTCAAGCACTGCATCTGCTTCCCCAGGTTCAGGCTTCAGGTGATAGATTCCCTCATCCATTTAGTCCTGGGAACATATTGTAGTCTTGATCAGCCCTGGTTAGGAAGTCCCTGGGTGAAATGGCTGTGTGATATTGTGATTTATAATGAGAAATATATATTTGGTCTTTTGTCTCCATTTCTGGTGCAGAGTTCCTAAAATTTTGGGACTCTGGGGACCCTTCAGTCTGAGTTGCAGGGACCACACCAGGTTCATCTTACAGCAATCCTAGATGTCTGGGTTCAACAGTTTTGCCTCCCTCTCTCCTCCCAGAGATGAGTCAGGACAAGGAAAAAGGAGAAAATTTAGAACACATGTAGATTATTTGGTTCTGTAGGTCTACCTTGTCCTTCTCCTCCCAACCACCCTAAAAACGAGGTCAGGCCTAGTCGGCATGCAGCAGTAGGTAAATCTCAGGCATTTTTGCTCCTTTGTGTTCTTAGAACTGTCCGATGTAGCAGAGATGCACTTGAGCAAAAATCATAATTCCACACAGGTATCTGGCCAAACCTGACACTGGGACCACAACCCAGACTGTGAAAGGGCCTGAAACAAGGACCAAGATTCTAGTTAGGGCTGTCTCTCTTTCTCGTCTGCTTCTTTCATAGGTTCTCTCTGAACAGCTTATCTGGGCTACATGGTTGAAGATGCTAGCAACTGTTTTCTAGTAACTATTGCCAACAGTATCCCGTCAAACCTCCTAGCCCGTTGGGCAGAGTGACCTCCATCACATCTCAGTCCAGTTTCATAATTTGCAGATCATTTATTGCGACTCAATCCAGCCCCATGTTTTCTAACAGCTTTTTAAGATATAATTTACATACCATACAATTCACCTATTTAAAGTGTACCATTCAGCGTTTTTTTTTTTGTATATGTATGGAATTGTGCAACAATCACTACAACCAACTTAAAAACATTTTTATCATCTGGAAATGAAACCCCATACCCTTTATCAGCCATCCATCTACCTCCCCCCCATACCCCTAGTTCTAGGCAACCACTCATTATTTTCTGTTCCTATGGATTTGTCTATTATGGACATTTCATTTAATGGAATTTTACAATATGTGCTTCTTCTATTTAGCATGATATTTCCCAGGTCCATCCATATTGTGGCATGTATCAATACTTCATTCCTTTTTTAAGCTAAATTATACTGCATTGTATGGATATAACACAGTTTATTTGTCCATATACCAGTTGCTGGACAGTTGAGTTCTTTCCACTTTTTGGCTATTATGAATAATGCTGCTATGAACATTCATGCATACATCTTTTTTTTTGAATTTTATTTTATTTATTTTTTTATACAGCAGGTTCTTATTAGTTCTCTGTTTTATACATATTAGTGTATATATGTCAATCCCCATCTCCCAATTCATCCCACCACCACCTGCCCCCCGCCACTTCCCCCCTTGGTGTCCGCACATCATGTATACATCTTGTGTAGACATATATTTTCATTCTCTTGGGTATATACCTAGGAGTAGAATGCTGGGTCACACAGTAAATCTATGTTTAACTTTTGGGGGAACTGCTAGAATCCAGTCCCACTTGAAATTCCAATCATATGTGCTTTTCAAATATCCCCCCTTTCTCCCAGAACAGGCTAAACTGTGGCTCTGTTATCTTGGAGCGGGGGAGGGAAATATTCCCAGGCTCCCCCTGGTCAGTCTAATGTCAGTGGTCCTGATAAGGGCCCAGGACTCCTGTGCCCCTGATTTCCCTCCCTCTGTGTCACCTGAAGCCACAATAACTTTTGGGGTGTTCAGAGGTCACTAAAGGCTCAGGGTCCTGGAATGAGGGGTGCCTGAATTTTCTTCATCCCTGAAAACAACCCTACAGCCCTTCACACCCTCACCCCCCTAAACTCCAGTGAACCTCCCCCTTCAGAAATTTCAGGCAAGAAGCAGGTATTAATCTCTACATAAGGGCACTCTCAAATGTCAAGGATGTGTGTCCCACATCTCCTTCTTCTCCCCAAGAATGAGAGAAGAAGAGGACAGGACACATTCCTTCCAGGCCTTCCAGAACCTCCTCCTTGTCTTGAATCCCTCTCTTTTATTTTTCATTGTTAAAGGCCAGCGGAGCAGTTCAACTTCTCCCATACCCCTCTCTTCTCCACCCTCATTTCCTGCCCCCACCCCTGCAATTGGGAGATTTACCTGAGGAATTTGACCTTAATGAAACTTGACCTTTGTGACTTTAGTAACTTTTTTCTCAACAAGGAGCCATCTCCCCAGTTATTTATTCTCCATTCAGTAACATGGTGGGTGCTAGGACAGGAAAAGTACTTAATCATCAGTTTACATCAAACCATAAAACTCTCTTTTATATGAGTGCCTTTCAGAAAGTGAGCCAAACCTGGACCTCCTTCCTTCTAAAAACAGCCACCTCAGTTGCTCTGGCCAGAATATCCATCCACACTTTCCCTTCCCTCACTTTGAGCAAAGGCCTTCTTTGGCAGGTGGAGACCACGTGGGATTCCAAGCCAAGTACGTGACTTCTGGTATGATGGCAAGAGACCAACCTCCAGCCCCTGGGTTGACCACAACTCAAGGAAAGCCAGTTTTCAGGGTGGCCCACATATGGACTCCTCCCTCCTCCATCTAATCCCCTCTGCCTTGACTTTCTCCCCACCTCTGAATCCCCTATCCCCATTTTCAAGAGAGGGGGCTAACCATCATTCCTTTTTGTCACATTCCAGGTAAACTCATATCAAGAGTTTGGTTCCTGACTTTAGGAGGGTTGCTAAGGCTGGTTCTAGGTAAAGTGCTGGCTTCTTGTAGTTCTCACCCCTTCCTGAGCTCTTCCTCTTTGCCCATGTCCCAAAAACCCTGGGTGCATTTCTTTCTCACACTTAGGCTGTGTTCTGTTTTTTCTTCCCTGTAAGGCCTAGCGGAGCGGGAAATACTGGACTTTGTTTTTGGACCTGAAATAGCTAACACTGATTTAGCACCTGCTATGTGGCAAGCACTGTTCTAGGTACTTTATGTGAGCATTTTTTTTATTTCCAGTTTTATTGAGACATAATTAACATACCACACTGTATAAGTTTAAGGTGTACAGCATCATGATTTGACTTAATACATCATGAAATGATGGCCACAATAAGTTAGTGAAGATTTATCATCTCATATAAATACAAAATCAGAGAAATAAAAAAAAAAATTTCCCTTTCTTAGGATTTACTCTGTTAACAACTTTCATATGTAACATATAGCATTGCTCATTATGTTTATCATGTTGTACATTACATCCCTGGTACTTATTTACCTTATAACTGAAAGCTTGTACATTTTGACTGCCTTCATCCAGTTCCCCCTCCACCCACCCCTAACTCTGGTAACCATAAAGCTGATCTTTTTTTTCTATGAGTTTGTTTGCTTTTGAAGGTTAATTGATCTACAACACTATGTTAGTTCCTCGTATACAACATAGTAACTCCATTTTTTTTAACATTTTATTTCATCTGAATTTCATATGGTGCAAAAGTATTATATGCTTGAACCTGTCTCTCAAATAGGAGGAGGTTCTTTCAGTTCTCCAGGCCAACCTTCCTTCAGATGCAAATAAATTTTTTATAAAAGAATATTATGTAGAACATACATAGAAAATTTTCTCTTACAAAAACAAATATATTTGGACATTTTAAATTTAGCATAGCTTAGCAACCCAGTTTCTGCCGATAAATTTAGTTAATTGTTAGGAGGTTTAGTACGTATACAGAGAACTCAGTAAACGGCAGATATTTTAACCCTTGATTAAGGATGACATGTCTGACTTAATTTTGTTCTTGTATTTTTTTAAGAAGCTACTCCATTTGTAAATTCAAGTTTGGTTGGCCTTTTATAGTCCTTTTGCTCAATATTTTGAACACTTTTTCTTCTTATTGTAGAGCCTTTGAGCTTCTTCTCTCTCTTGTTTTCTACTCTCAAATTCTTGTTTCTTAGCAACACACTTAGCTTGTACCTGTTCATATTCTTCCAGTGCTTTTTAAAAAAAAAATTTTAATAAATTTATTTATTTTATTTATTTATTTTTGGCTGCATTGGGTCTTCACTGCAGCGTGCAGGCTTTCCCCAGTTGCGGCAAGCAAGGACCACTCTTCGTTGTGGTGTGCGGGCTTCTCATTGCAGTGGCCCCTCTCGTTGCGAAGCACGGGCTCTAGGCGTGCAGGCTTCAGTAGGTGTGGCATGTGGGCTCAGCATTTGTGGCTCATGGGCTCCAGAGCGCAGGCTCAGTAGTTGTGGTGCGTGGGCTTAGCCACTCTGCAGCATGTGGGATCTTAGTTCCCTGACCAGGGATCAAACCTGTGTCCCTTGCATTGGCAGACAGATTCCTAACCACTGTGCCACCAGGGAAGTCCCCTTCCTGTGCTTTTTGATTTGATGCTTTCTTTTATTTTTCTTTGGCATAGTAATGGAGTTTACTCTTATGCTACATTATTTCTGGCTGAGGTTGTTCATTGCTACAGTGTTCTTCAGACAATGCCTGGTCAATGTTACATTGCTCTTCTGACAAAGGCTGATCAACTTGTTCTTCTGACAAAGGCCAGTCAACTTGTTCTAACAAAGGCTGGTCAACTATTCTAAGTTGATTCTTGAGTCTTTCCTCTTCATCTAAATAGAGATGTTTCAGATGATCAGGGTACCAATCTGTGAATTGGGACTCCTGTGTGGTTTGAGCCTTCTTTACCCTCCATAGTAATTTCTTGTAATTTTGCTGAATCTTTCCTTTTCAAAATGCAGTGTTCTTGTCCCTCAAGAACACTCCCCATGAAGGCTTGCAGTTGGTTAGATTGCCATATCCTCTGTTTCACATTCTTATTCTTGAATCCTACCTATGAAGCTCCTTCACCACGTGTCCCAAAATTCCCTGCCTGCCACCTTGCTGCCAGCCTCACCAGTGCCATGGCACACCAACCATGTCACCAGAAAACCACAAAGGACTCACTCAATAGTTCTATACATTTCAAAATAATCACCATGATAAGGTCTAGTTACCATCTGTCGCTGCACAAAGATATTACATAATTATTGACTATATTCCCCATACTGTACATTTTATGTCTGGGACTCATTTATTTTGCAACTGGAAGTTTGTACCTCTTAATCTCCCTCACATATTTATAATGCATCATATCATATCACATTGCATTGTATCGCATTGCTTTTGTAGGAAAATATTTTGGGAGGAAAAACCAGAAATGAACCCTGCCCTGCACTAACAAGGTGATCAGTCCTTGGTTAAGCCACGTAATCTCTCTTCACCTCAACCTTCCCTTCTAGAAAATGAAAAGAGCTTTGTAGACTGATTGTGTACACTAGTGAGATCATTATTATGCAATATTTATGACCTAAATTCCAATTTCCCATTACTAAGTATCAGTGCAACTATGCCAAGTTCTAAAAATGTTTTCTTGTTGCTGTTGTTTAGCAATTTAACTATACTCTCCATTGCTGATTTTTTTTAAAAAAATGTGTCCATGGCAAGTTATTTAGAAAGTAAAATAGAAGGGAAAAAAGAGAAAGTAAAAAACCATGTGCAAGTCCTCCACCCAGAAACACCCCTGTTAACACCTTGGTATCTACTCCTCCAGTATTTTTTTTGAGGCATATAGATTTATGAGGCAGGAAAATGTGCTGAGATATAACTTTGAGTTTTATTTGGGCCCTGTTGTGAAAACCCCAGGGCTTTCCTTTGTGCTGAGATGAGTCTGTTTTCCCAAGCCTAGGTGTGGAGGAAAAACTGAGCTGCCCAGAGGGAAGGGTGGAGAGATGTAGACTGAGACAGGAGGGAGCCCAGATGAGGTAGAAGAAGGGAAACAATGGGGGAGTATATCTCCCTGCTAAAGAGGGGCAGGAGCTCTGGTGGGTGGTGTGTGGACTCTATAGACACTAAGCTCTTAGAGTCTTGCAGAGGACATATGCCCATTCCTCAGCCAATCACGGTAGCTGAGGAAGGGAGGTCAAGTAAGAACAGGCAATGCTCACTGAAACTACATGCCTGGAGTTGTGGGTGGAGAAGCAGTTCCCCACACAGCCCTGTTCTTGGGGCCTATGCAGCCACTCCCATTTGTAGCTACTACAAATTTCATTCCTTCTTCTTTAAGGGATAAAGTAAAAAGAATGAGAAGGAGGAAACGAGAATGCTGCTTTTTCAGAATAAAAACAATTAGGTTGGGGGAGGACATAGAGGCAAGGCATGTGAAGAGGACTAGAACACGTTAGAGAAACATGGCTTAGAAAACCTACCCTGTCTCTTCTGACCCCACTCTTATGAGCCCAAGAGAAACGAGGAGGTCGGAATTGGATTGGTCATCAGGACTGCATGCAAGTTGGCCTTTTCTTGCCATCAGGTTTGAGTCTCACTATTGAAAAGCCTCATGGTGTAATGGGGCCTCAGAAGCCTGAGTTCAAGTACAACCATGCAACTGAGGAAAGGCTGCTCGATGTCAACTGTTTCCTCATATGTAAAATGGGTCTAACAGTATCTAGACCACAAGTTGCTCCAAGAATGAAATGAAGTACCGTAGCAGCTTGAATAATGTTCCCCCCAAATTCCATGTCCACCTGGAGCCTCCAAATGTGACCTTATTTGGAAGTAGTGTGTTTGCAGATGTAATTAGTTAACATGAGGTCATACTGGAATAGGGTGGGCACTAACCCAATGGCTGGTGTCCTTATAAGAAGAGGAAAGACATGCAATGATATGCACAACGAATAAGATCATGAAAAGATGAAGGCAGAGATTGGAATGATCTGCTGCAGCCAAGAAATGCCAAGGCTTGACAGGAGCCCCCGGAAGTTAGGAACAGACAAGGAAGCATTCTTTCCTGGAGCCTTCAGCAGGAGTATGGCCATGTGACACCTTGATCTCAGACTTCTAGTCTCCAGAATTGTGAGAGAACTATAAGTACAGTGTCTGCTGTTTTAAGCCACCCAGTTTGTGGTGATTTGTTATGGCAGCCCCAGAAAACAAATAATGATACCTGTGTAAAGTTCTTGGTACATAGCTAGAACATGCTGGTATTCTTCTTTCCCTCCCCTTCTCCTACTCCTAAATGTGCACATGCGTGCTCACTTTGGCAGCATGTATACTAAAATTGGAACGATACAGAGAAGATCAGCCTGGCCCCTGCACAAGGATGACAGGCAAATTCCTGAAGCGTTCCATATTTTTTCAATCAAGTCCAGGAAGCACAGAGAGTCCCATACAGGATAAATCCAAGGAGAAACACGCCAAGACACATATTAATCAAACTATCAAAAATCAAATATAAAGAAAAAATATTAAAAGCAACAAGGGGTAAACAAAAAATAACATACAAGGGAACCCCCATAAGGTTAACAGCTGATCTTTCAGCAGAAACTCTGCAAGCCAGAGGGAGGGGCAGGACATATTTAAAGTGATGAAAGGGAAAAACCTACAACCAAGATTACTCTGCCCAGCAAGGATCTCATTCAGATTCGATGGAGAAATTAAAACCTTTACAGACAAGCAAAAGCTAAGAGATTCAGCACCACCAAACCAGCTTTACAACAAATGCTAAAGGAACTTGTCTAGGCAGGAAACACAAGAGAAGGAAGAGACGTAAAATAACAAACCCAAAACAATTAAGAAAATGGTAATAGGAACATACATATCAATAACTACCTTAAATGTAAATGGATTAAATGCTTCCACCAAAAGACGTAGACTGGCTGAATGGATACAAAAACAAGACCCATATGTATGCTGTCTACAAGAGACCCACTTCAGACCTAGGTACACATGCAGCCTGAAAGTGAGGGGATGGAAAAAGATATTCCATGCAAGTGGAAATCAAAAGAAAGATGGAGTAGCAATTCTCATATCAGACAAAATAGACTTTAAAATAAAGACTATTACAAGAGATGAAGAAGGACACTACACAGTGATCAACGGATCAATCCAAGAAGAAGATATAACAATTGTAAATATTTATGCACCCAACATAGGAGCAACTCAATACATAAGGCAACTGCTAACAGCCATAAAAAGGAAAATCAACAGTACCACAGTAAGGGACTTTAAGACCCCACTTTCACCAATGGACAGATCAACCAAAATGAAAATAAATAAGGACACACAAGCTTTAAATGACACATTAAACAAGATGGACTTAACTAATATTTATAGGACATCCCATCCAAAAACAACAGAATACACTTTCTTCTCAAGTGCTCATGGAACATTCTCCAGGATAGATCATATCTTGAGTCACAAATCAAGCCTTGGTAAATTTAAGAAAATTGAAATCGTATCAAGTACCTTTTCTGACCACAACGCTATGAGACTAGATATCAATTACAGAAAAAACTTGTAAAAAATACAAAAACATGGAGGCTAAACAGTACACTACTTAATAACCAAGAAGTCACTGAAGAAGTCAAAGAGGAAATCAGAAACTACCTAGAAACAAATGACAATGAAAACACGATGACCCAAAACCTAGGGGATGCAGCAAAAACAGTTCTAAGAGGAAAGTTTATAGCAATACAATCCTACCTCAAGAAACAAGAAACATCTCAAATAAACAACCTAACATTACACCTAAAGCAATTAGAGAAAGAAGAACAAAAAAAACCCAAAGTTAGCAGAAGGAAAGAAATCATAAATTTCAGATCAGAAACAAATGAAAAAGAAATGAAGGAAACAATAACAAAGATCAATAAAACTAAAAGTTGGTTCTTTGAGAATAAAAAAAATTGATAAACCATTAGCCAGACTCATCAAGAAAAAAAGGGAGAAGACTCAAATCAACAGAATTAGAAATGAAAAAGGAGAAGTAACAACTGACACTGCAGAAATACAAAGGATCATGAGAGATTACTACAAGCAACCATATGCCAATAAAATGGACAACCTGGAAGAAATGAACAAATTCTTAGAAAAGCACAACCTTCTGAGACTGAATCAGGAAGAAATAGAAAATATAAACAGACCAATCAAAGTGCCGAAATTGAGACTGTGATTAAAAATCTTCCAACAAACAAAAGCCCAGGACCAGATGGCTTCACAGGCGAATTCTATCAAACATTTAGAGAAGAGCTAACACCTATCCTTCTCAAACTCTTCCAAAATATAGCAGAGGGAGGAACACTCCCAAACTCATTCTACAAGGCCACCATCACCCTGATACCAAAACCAGACAAAGGTGTCACAAAGAAAGAAAACTACAGGCCAATATCACTGATGAACATAGATGCAAAAATCCTCAACAAAATCTAGCAAACAGAATGCAACAGCACATTAAAAGGATCATACACCATGATCAAGTGGGGTTTATCCCAGGAATGCAAGGATTCTTCAATATATGCAAATCAGTCAATGTGATAAACCATATTAACAAATTGAAGGATAAAAACCATATGATCATCTAAATAGATGCAGAAGAAGCTTTTGACAAAATTCAACACCCATTTATGATAAAAACCCTCCAGAATTTAGGCCTAAAGGGAACTTTCCTCAACATAATAAAGGCCATATATGCCAAACCCACAGCCAACATCCTTCTCAGTGGTGAAAAACTGAAACCATTTCTTCTAAGATCAGGAACAAGACAAGGTTGTCCACTCTCACCACTATTATTCAACATAGTTGTGGAAGTTTTAGCCACAGCAATCAGATAAGAAAAAGAAATAAAAGGAATCCAAATCAGAAAAGAAGAAGTAAAGCTGTCACTCTTTGCAGATGACATGATACTATACAAAGAGAATTCCAAAGATGCTACCAGAAAACTACTAGAGCTAATCAATGAATTTGGTAAAGTAGCAGGATACAAAGTTAATGCACAGAAATCTCTTAAATTCCTATACACTAGTGATGAAAAATCTGAAAGAGAAATTAAGGAAACACTCCCATTTACCATTGCAACAAAAAGAATAAGATACCCAGGAATAAACCTACCCAAGGAGATAAAAGACCTGTATGCACAAAACTATAAGACACTGATGAAAGAAATTAAAGGTGATACAAACAGATGGAAAGATATACCATGTTCTTGGACTGGAAGAATCAACATTGTGAAAATGACTATACTACCCAAAGCAATCTACAGATTCAATGCAATCCCTATCAAACTACCAATGGCATTTTTCACAGAACTAGAACAAAAAATTTCACAATTTGTATGGAAACACAAAAGATCCTGAATAGCCAAAGCAATCTTGAGAAAGAGAAATGGAGCTGGAGGAATCAGGCTCCCAGACTTCAGACTCTACTACAAAGAAGCTACAGTAATCAAGACAGTATGATACTGGCACAAAAACAGAAATATAGATCAAGGAACAGGATAGAAAGCCCAGAGATAAACCCACTCACATATGGTCACCTTATTTTTGATAAAGGAGGCAAGAATATACAATAGAGAAAAGACAACCTCTTTAATAAGTGGTGCTGGGAACACTGGACAGCTATGTGTAAACCAATGAAATTAGAACACTCCCTAACACCATACACAAAGATAAACTCAAAATGGATTGAAGACCCAAATGTAAGGCCAGACACTATCAAACTCTTAGAGGAAAACATAGGCAGAACACTCTATGACATAAATCACAGCAAGATCCTTTTGGACCCATCTCCTAGAGGAATGGAAATAAAAACAAAAATAAACAAATGGGACCTAATGAAACTTAAAAGCTTTTGCACAGCAAAGGAAACCAAAAACAAGACAAAAGACAACCCTCAGAATGGGAGAAAATATTTGCCAATGAAGCAACTGAAAAAGATTGATCTCCAAAATTTACGAACAGCTCATGCAGCTCAATATCAAAAAAAAAAACCAACCCAATCCAAAAATGGGCAGAAGACCTAAAGAGACATTTCTCCAAAGAAGATATACAGATTGCCAACAAACATATGAAAGGATGCTCAACATCACTAATCATTAGAGAAATGCAAATCAAAATTACAATGAGGTATCACCTCACACCAGTCAGAATGGCCATCATCAAAAAATCTACGAACAATAAATGCTGGAGAGGGTGTGGAGAAAAGGGAACCGTTTTGCACTGTTGGTGGGAAAGTAAATTGATACAGCCACTATGGAGAACAGTATGGAGGTTCCTTAAAAAACTAAAAATAGAACTAACATATAACCCAGCAACCCCACTGCTGGGCATACACCCTGAGAAAACCATAATTCAACAAGAGTCATGTACCACAATGTTCACTGCAGCTCTGTTTACAATAGCCAGGATATGGATGCAACCTAAGTGTCCATCGACAGATAAATGGATAAAGAAGATGTGGCACATATATACAATGGAATATTACTCAGCCATAAAAGAAACAAAATTGAGTTATTTGTAGTGAGGTGGATAGACCTAGAATCTGTCATACAGAGTGAGGTAAGTCAGAAAGAGAAAAACAAATACCGTATGCTAACACATATGTATGGAATCTAAAAAAAATAATAAAAGGTTCTAGTGAGGGCTTCCCTGGTGGCGCAGTGGTTGAGAGTTCGCCTGCCGATGCAGGGGATGTGGGTTCGTGCCCCGGCCCGGGAAGATCCCACATGCCGCAGAGCGGCTGGGCCCGTGAGCCATGGCCACTGAGCCTGCACGTCCGGAGCCTGTGCTCCGCAACAGGAGAGGCCCTGACAGTGAGAGGCCCGTGTACCACACACACACACAAAAAAAAAAGGGTTCTAGTGAAACTAGGGCAGGACAGGAATCAAGATGCAGACGTAGAGAAAGGACTTGAGGACATGGGGTGGGGAAAGGGTAAGCTGGGACAAAGTGAGAGAGTAACGTTGACATATATACACTACCAAATGTAAAATAGATAGCTAGAGGGAAGCAGCCAAATAGCACAGGGAGATCAGCTTGGTGCTTAGTGTCCACCTAGAGGGGTAGGATAGGGAGGTTGGGAGGGAGCCGCAAGAGGGAGGAGATATGGGGATGTATGTATATGTATAGCTGGTTCACTTTGTTATAAAGCAGAAACTACACCTTTGTAAAGCAATTACACTCCAATAAAGATGTTAAAAATTTTAACCAATAACAAAAGAAAAAAGACACATGCACCCCAGTGTTCATTGCAGCACTATTTACAATAGCCAAGACATGGAAACAACCTAAAATAAATAAATACATAAATAAATAAATATGCACACGCAGGTCAATGGGTACTTGCATGCGGAGAAGTGACACTGAAAGTAAAACCAAAACTTGCCAGTAGGTTGGGCTTCAGTCAGTTCCTTAGCATCAGTTTTGGTTTGAATTGTACTCATGTTAAGAGAAAGCCTGAGTTGGATGGGGATGATATCTTTTCTTGTCTTGCTCAGTGTACCTTATCCCCACAATTATCCATTATCCGTCCTCGTGCGTCCCTCTGCCAGCTAAAAAGAACCCTGGGTTGGAGCTACTGCTTGTTGCATTGGTCTCGGCAGCAACCTACGTTTTGTTTTTGTTTTGGCTGTTTGTTTTGTTGGCTTCTATGAGGGAATCTGACAAAGAGCAACTGTTTTGTTGTTCTATTTTCTTTTGCGTCTTTGCCTGAGGAGCCGTGCCAAGGCCTGATGTGAGTATCGAGTGGGTTGAGATTTTCTCATACTTTGAGTTGGTGTTGTAGACCATGATGAGGGTGCCATAGTAGGGTAAGCATGGGCACATTTTCTCTCCACACCATTGGAGGCAGGAGAAACTGCCTCAGAAATTGTGCTCAGGTGCACAAACAAGCTAATTTCCTCCTGTCCTCAAAATAGTAGGATTTCTCTTGCTGGTCCTATGCTTATTATTCTTGTTGAGCAGTTTTATGAGGTGAGTTTTTTTTTTCTGCACAAAATAAATCTGCACCAAAAAAAATTTACTCCTGAAGTTGTCTCTCTGCTTAGAATTTTGGAGGGTTAATGGAACTTAAAAATTTGGATTTTTACATCTAACACCTGTTTGTGATTATCCCTTTGGCAGGCAGTCAACATTCCAGGCTAGCCTGTGTTTACAAGCTATATTCAAGTGTAAGCTGTTAAAAAAAAAAAAACAACAAAAACTATAATTACATTAACTTATAGGCAACCATTATTTAACAAAAGCGTGATTTGGGCCTACTAAAAGGCTTAATATTCTACATAAAATGATGAAAGAATGTTTAGCAAAATGAAGGAAAACTGCAACTATTGCTATTTATTGGTCACTATCCAGGTGCATATAGTAGAAAAGTTATGACAATGGATTCATGTGAGAAAGGGTTGAAGTGAGGAGGTGGAACTTGAATGAAATTACCTACAAATAAGGTCTTGTGACCCTGAAATTCTGTGGTTCTGTGGAAGGGAATGATTGACATACATTGACAAAAATGTACAGTAAGAATATTCAGTGTGAGCAGTAATCAACAGTTGTAGCAGGAGTCAAATGCCAATTGATCTGGCTGCTTTTTAAGCTCCCTTTGAAGCCTAAGATTCTATGAATAGATGAACTCTATCTCTTGCCACTTGGAACTGGTCTATTTGCCTTTATTACCTGAACTCTCACCATCAGCAGGATGTTCCTTTCCCACTCTTCAACGTGTCTTCTCAGATTTCTTCTGTCTGTGCACCTTTCCATTAAACTGCAGCTCCTCATAGGCAAAGGCCACACCTTTTAGGTTCTCTGAATCCCAAGTACCCCTCACAGTGCCTCACAATATGCATGGGTGCTCTTTGGGTGCTTGTTGAGTTGTTGAATTAATTGATTTGATGAAGTGGCAGGTGAATCACCAGATGTGGGGTATTTGCATAATATACAGCGGACATTGGGGCTGATGGACGTGATGCAGACTTCTCAGGGACAGTATTAGGGGTCATGCTTCAGAGCTGACTTTCTTTAAGATGCATTGGACAGTGATCCATAGGTTGTGGTGTGTCATTTTTATTCCACGTGGTAACGTTCAAATATACCACATGCCTTAACTGTAGCATACTTGGGTTACCCTGTAATGAGGCAACTGCAGCCTGACCTCCTCATGTCCCACGCTGCTCTACTGCTGTGGGGCTCCCTCATGTTGTGTTCCCCTAATCTTCAAATCAACTAACAGAATTCCAGGATAGATAAAGGAATCTGAGAGGTTATCCAGCCCCAATCACCTCAATGCCCTCCAGCCCTCTCTAATAACCCTGGGGCTGATTCCCAGTTCTTAGTCTCCCAACCTCTCTATTGTCAACCACTTCTGCTTCTTGGGATTTCCTCCCTTGACGCTGAGATACTGTGATGGGGAAGCTTTTCACTCTTAGGATCATTTCTTCTCTGCTTTTGTCTCTGGTCTCTTACTCCTGCTCTCCAAATTTTGGGTCATTCCTCAGAGTTCAGATCTTTTCTTTCTAACCTCTTTTTTTTTTTTTTTAAAGAAGATGTTGGGGGTAGGAGTTTATTAATTAATTTATTGATTTTTGCTGTGTTGGGTCTTCGTTTCTGTGCGAGGGCTTTCTCTAGGTGTGGCAAGCGGGGGCCACTCTTCATCGCGGTGCGCGGGCCTCTCACTATCGCGGCCTCTCTTGTTGCGGAGCACAGGCTCCAGACGCGCAGGCTCAGTAATTGTGGCTCACGGGCTTAGTTGCTCCGCGGCATGTGGGATCCTCCCAGACCAGGGCTCGAACCCGTGTCCCCTGCATTAGCAGGCAGATTCTTAACCACTGCGCCACCAGGGAAGCCCTAACCTCTCTTTTTATACTCTCCCCCTCAGAGAGTTAATTCATTCCCCAAAGTCAACTAACATTTTATTACAAATAACTTCTTTATCTTTATCTCTAGTCCCAAATTGTGTCCCACACTCCAGACCTACATTTTTCTTGACTGCCTTGCATTACTTCATGACTCAAACCTAACTCATCATCTTCCCTTTAAAAATCAGCTCTTGGGCTTCCCTGGTGGCGCAATGGTTGAGAGTCCGCCTGCCGATGCAGGGAACATGGGTTCGTGCCCCGGTCCGGGAAGATCCCACATGCCGCGGAGCGGCTGGCCGCTGAGCCTGCGTGTCCGGAGCCTGTGCTCCGCAACGGGAGAGGCCAGAACAGTGAGAGGCCCGCGTACCGCAAAAAAAAAAAAAAAAAATTAGCTCTTGATCTTATTTTTTTGTTTTGTTTTTTTTTATTTTTTTTTTTTGTTGTTTTTTTTGTTTTTTTGCGGTACATGGGCCTCTCACTGTTGTGGCCTCTCCCGTTGCGGAGCACAGGCTCCGGACGCGCAGGCTCAGCGGCCATCGCTCACGGGCCCAGCCGCTCCACGGCATGTGGGATCTTCCCGGACCGGGGCACGAACCCATGTCCCCTGCATCGGCAGGCGGACTCTCAACCACTGTGCCACCAGGGAAGCCCAGCTCTTGATCTTATATTTCCTCCCCCTCACCCCCACCCAATGACATCAATATTGTTTTGGTAGAGTCTGGCCTCAAAACCACAGTCAACTTGTTGCTTCTGTTTCTTTCCCATGTGACTAATCACTTGTCAATTGTTTTGTCAGTTGTGCTGTCCTTTATCTTATTGACAGGAAGTTTCTCCTTCCTCTCCCTTTCTTCCCTTTTCTGATCCTAAATCAGATGCTTTAGCAAACATCTGTGAACACTGTGACCCCCTAATCAAGTAGCTGGCCTCCAATTCCACTCTCCCTCTATTATATACTGAAAAAAAAAACCCTCAGATTTAATCTTTTCAAACTTCTTTGTTATTGTCACTCAGTTTTTGAGTGACTGTCACTGTTTTTTATTGGCAGCTCTACCTGGCATTAAGCTCTCAACATTCTTGTCCCAAACTTATTTCCAGCCAGGTTATGCTGTTCATTGTCTTCCTCAACATGCCCTGTGTGTTTGCACCTCTAAAATTTTGCTCCTGGGTCATCTGCAGTGCCCTCAAGACAACTCTCCAATTTCTACGAGTGCTTCAAAGACTCATTTCAAATCCCACCCATCTGAGAAGTCTCCCTTCTTCCAGTCAGCTTCCAGGGTTTTTGCATCTTCATGCAAAATATTTTACACCACTTCTTAGTATATTTCGTGTGTATGAGTTTTAAACTTCTGACTATGTTATAATGTCTTTAAGGGCAGGGATCCTTTCTTAGATGAATCCTTCTGTTGATTCTCCACAGTCTAATGCAAAGACTTGCAAAAAATGGCAGCTCAGTGTTTATTGACTAAAAAGTTGAGATTCAATTTGAATTTAAGTTAAATTGAAGGCTACAGATTGTCTACCTATGTCTAGATGGTTTAGATATTGAATACTGAAAGATTACTGATCCACCTCTAAAAACAGAGCCACTGTTGTTAAGATTCCCTAAAATCTCAAATGCCTGTGGGAACTGGTAGACAGTAAAATGTGTGATAATACAATAGGGAGTAGCAGGGCCTGGGGCAAACTCTGCATTACTTGCCAAAGGCATTCAAATCCAAATTATTTTAAAACATTGCTACTTACAATTCTTGCTTTAGACACTTGGCTTCAAAAAACAGTGATTAAGTCAGGTATTTCAATTCAGTTTGTTGTGTATTTATCTAGGTCTTCACAGATATCCAGGGCTGTGCTAGACACGTGGGAAGAGGGAGGAGCAAAATGAGTTAAGACTGGCAATGTTCAGCAGAGAATAAAGTGTTATACAAACATGATCCTTTATGCTGGTTATTATTACACAAAGAAATTATTTGCTAGGATTCTTGAGATATTTCCATAAAGTGCCTGTGCCTTGGTTATTCTAGAGACCAGAGAATTCTGAAAGCTTTGTTTCTGTCTTATTTACCTCTGCATACCAGAGCTTGCCACACAGAAAATATAGAGTAAATGTCTTGAATAAAAGAAAGAAAGAATTAAAACCTCTGTATATAATTTCAGCACCATAAATTTCATTTCATCTATAAATTCACAAATAGCTTTCAGTAGATAGGTGAAATGGCAAGAAACTGGGCCTGAAGCAACCAGAAAGTGAACCTTCTAGCACCTATAGTAATTTTTGGTTCTCTTGCAAATTTGCTTGGAAAAGTTTTCCTGCTTACATTTTCTGCTTACAACCTTCTCCTCAGAATTTACAGAAATTTTCTTGATTTTTCTGGAAAGATACGACTTCTTAATACAATTGAATAAATTGCTGTTAGTATCTTTTATGGAGAAATAAGCAGAATAAGATCTAAACATCTACTAAGCAGAAAGTTAGACGTAACCTATTAAATACAAGATAGACAAGAAGTACTCTGAAAGGTGCAACAGTTCTGCAAACATTTACTTAGGAGGCACAGGGGAGTAGTCGTGAAAGAGGTGGTGCTGAGTGAGTCTTAAAGACTAGGTAGACTTTACCAGGTGAAACCTTCGTGGGTTAGTGAAAGGAGTGGCCATATTAGGAATTCATGGGAATTTTAGACCAAAGATCATCAGTCACCATCCTAAGTAATAATGACAATGAATGTAAAGAGCACTTTGCCATTTACAAAGTATTTTTCACATACCTTGTCCACAGTCGTTTCTGTTTATTCACTGTGGTGTAGTCAAGAGCTTCAGATATTAGAGAACTCGATGATTTCTGATTTCCACCCCTCGCAATCTCACTGTGTTAGAAGGGCCATTTATGGCTCTTGGACCACAGGAGCATGATCTAATCATTCAGCGAATATTAATGAGGACCCACCATGTATTAGGAGCTGTTTGGGGTGCCAGGGATATAGTAAGGAACAAAAACAGATGGAAATTTCTGCCCTTGGGGAGCTTAATCTTCTTGAGCAGGATAGAGAAACAGAGGAAAAAGAGAAGCAACAGAAGCAGAAGCAAAAGGAAAAGCAGAAGAAGCAGAAGGAGCAGAAGGAGGAAGAAAAAAAGGAGGGGGAGGGAGGAGAATGTCCACTGAAGCAGGAACCTTCCACTTGATGGTATCCATAAACTCTTGAAGATTTCTCCAGGTCCACTTCTCCCTAGATGAGGACATAGCTGACCAACCAAACTTCACATTACTGGTCACTGGCTCTGCCACAACCTAGGCAACAAAGGTTATGCAACTCCCCACATTACTTTGTGTTCCTAATAACAAAGTGCCTAAATTATCAAAAGTTTGACTTTATGTCTATGTACACATTCATATATATACACATTTATAAGTTGAAGTTTTTTACTTATCTCCATGATATCATTTTAACTCACTTTCTTAAATGCCTTTTAGCGGGGAGGAGTAAAAGACTTCAGCTGGAATAAGGCCATTCTTACATATCTTAACTTTATCTTAAACACTAGTGATCAACTGTTACTGATAGGCCAATAATACTTATGGTAGTTAGAAATGGAATCACACTTTAATATCAAAAATATTAAAATGTTCATGGTTCATCAAAAATCTTGATATGTTACACACTTGAGTATTACCTAACATGGCGAAACAAAATGGTAGATATTGGTTGTTAGTTGCATAGATGGTATGTGGAAGGGACCTTGGAAGTCACCTAGGTCACCCCTTTTGTAGAGAGTGGAGAGTGAGTTCCTAAGGCAGCAGGGACAGAGCAAAGACTGGAACTCCTGTCTCCTGATGCCTAGCTCAGAGCTGCTGCTTCCACCACACCACCAAGAGAAGCAGCTTTTCTAGTGGCCTGGGTGAGAACCAAGGGGGCAGCAATTTGAGCAGGACTTTGCACAAATCTAAAAAGAGTAGCTCTCGCTTCTTCTCACTCTCAAGCTTGATCATCTCCTGACTGAGAGGGCCCTTCTTGACTCCTGGAGCCACCAGAAAAAGTTCTTGAAGCTTATCCTATGCCATTCTGTTCCATTTTAGATAATGACTTGCCCTCAACTGCAATACTACGACATGTTCATAGGCAGAATTATCAAGAATTACCCATAAATTCATTAAGAATTATCCAGAAATTAAGAAATTCAGCTAAACTCATCATTTGATTAAAAACTACTTTTTTCCATTCACATTCCAAAGTATTCATTAGAGGCCAGCCTGCCTGATATAAAGATAGCTACATCTGCGTGATGGAAAAGCTAGCAAAACCAAACATGTACATAAGGAATATACAATTAAGATGAAAATGAACAGCTGACTAGGCATAGACAATAAGATATTTATATCCAAAACAAAGGTGAATTTTAAAAGGGGAGGCTAGAGAGAGATGTGGTTGTTTGAACATGTTCATTGTATCGTGGAGAAGAGTCGTCACAATGCTCATTTGGCCAAAGGAGTGCCTTACACATGGACACTCTTTAAATGATGCACTGAGTTAATTAATTTTGGCAATGCACTCTGTAAGTTCTCTAAGTAAATTCTTTCAGGCCTTGCCTGTCTGAGTATGAAAGAGTTCATACTTCCCCAACATTAAAGTCTTCAAGAACCTGCTCTTTCAGAAAACGTGGTTCTCCTGAACCATGTAGAGGTCTTATCCAGATAGCCTAGTCTTTTGAGAGAGGTTGGTGAGGGGCTTGAGATAACTGTGGAAACATTCTTCTGGGAGATAATCTTGTAAATAATCTTGCTGTTAAAAAGGGATCACCTTCCACCTCTTGTGGAAACTCTTGCTTCAACATGCACCCTTTGCTTAAACAATACCAGGGATGATGCCTCCCCACCCCATTAGTGGCCTATTGTGTTGTGAGTGGCTCCATTCAATGGAAAGTTCTTATTTGTGGCCAAAATCAACAACCAAATTAAGGTTTCTGTTTCTCTGATAGAGTGGAGTCAAGTGGGAGCCAGTGATCTCAGATTCCTGAGTATGATGCTAAATTGTCATGCACACAAGCACTCATTCACTTGTCCATTCAGCACACAGTTATAAGGACCTAATCAAGTGCAGTCCACTCTCCGTATCTGAAGGGTTCTGCAACCCTACATATACATATGGCCAACTATATTATGCCATTTTACATGAGGGACTTGAGCATCTGTGGATTTTGGTATCCGCAGAGAATCCTGGAACCAATATCCTGCAGATACCAAGGGATGACTGTACAAAGAGCTCCTATTCTAGCCTGGAAAACAGAAGTGTAATAAATTAGCATACCAGCAATGAGTTAAGTACTTACACTAGAGGTGAGTAGCAGATGCAATTGAGGCAGAAGAAATAGACTAAGGCAGTTAGGAAAGACTTATCCACTTCTGTTGAATGCATGAAATGTAAGGCCACTTAAGGAGTTATTTATGGTGCAATACAATTTTTTAAGCTCATGAAGAAATTGAGATAGAAGAAAAATAAGATTAGAAAAAATGAGATTAGATGTAAGATTAGACTTCTCAAAGCACCTGTGAGGTCCTAGTCATGGAAAGCACATGTGTTTCTCTGTGGCCAAGGCAGGAGGTGCCAGATCAGGGAAGGTTTTGTAGGCCACACTAAAGGAGAACTTCACCTTGTAAATAGTGGGAGTTGTTGAAGTCTTTTAAGCAGGAGTGACACGGTCAGATCTGATTATTCAGTATTCAAGAGATTGTTCTGCTTGCTAGGTAAAGAGATAGTTCATCCAACAAATATTAACCAAGTGCCTACTTGCCAGACTCTGTTCTGGGGCTGAAGGCATAGTAGTAAGCAAACAGACAATGATCCCTGTCCTTTGAGTGATTATATTCTAATGGAAGATGACAGGTAATAATATAATAAACAAGTACACTATATGGTAAGTTAGATGGTAATGAAAGTTTTGGAAAAGAAAGACAGATAAGGAGAATTGGGAATGCTGGAGGGGTGGTGCTGTTGCAGTTTTTTGCATAAGGCAGTCTCACCAGAAAGAGCGAAGAAAGCATCCAGGTGTAGGGACAGGCACACTGGCAGCAGGATCCATGCTTGAAGGGATGGATTTGGGGAAAACACTACACAGGCCTGAAAGTGGGCTTAGGGCCATTTGGGCAGTGAATTCCAGCATCCCAAGGACCCAGATTATAATGGGTAGTGGGGGGAGGTCAAGAGGTCCAGATGACACCTCTCAACCCAGCAAACACCTCACACTGCAGGGAGGGGCATGGCTACAGTGCGCTCATCTAAAGCATGGCAGGGGGACTCAAGACAGAGGCCCCTATTACCTAGGTTATTGGAGAGACTTAGGAGTTTATTCTCAGTGAAATACTGAGCCATCAAAAGGTTTTGAGCAGATGTGCTTTGACTTACATTTTTAAAGAATCACTCTGGCTCCTGTGTTGAGAATCAACTGTTGGAAGGCAAGGTTAGAATCGCCACGAGACACGATAATGGCTTAGGTTGATATGGAAGCAGTGAGACATGGTCGGATTCTAGATATATTTGAAAGAAGGGCCTATAGGATGTGTTAATGAATCAGATGCTGATGATAGAAGACAGGAGCCAAGGATGACGCCAAGGTTTGTGACGACAAGAGAAGGATGGGGCAGAAGGAAACAAGACTAGGAGGTAAAAATGGCAGTGAGGAGGCTCTGCTATGGTGTAAGGAGAAATGATGATAAGCTGAATTAAGGTGATGTCAGTAGGGTGTTGGGAAGAAGAGGCATCATCCAAGAAGTATCCAGGAAGTAGAATTAATAGGACTGGGGGCTGGACTGAATGTGCAAGATAAGTGATGTGTAGGTTTAAGATGACGCCCCCCAGGATTCCGGCTTGAAGTAGGAGTTATTATTATTGGCACTTTAGGGAAATGGGACACAAAAAGTTTTCATAAACTGCCTAAGGTCTTAGAGGCTAATAATTTGTAGACTCAGAATCTGAACTCAGATGTGTCTGACATTAGAACCTGAGCTCTTAACCATTGCATGGGGCACTTTATCCCTAGGAGAAAGAAGCCTGCTAGTTGGAAAGTACCTTTACGACAGTGTCTGTCTCTCAGTTGACTCAAGGAGACAATGTGCAAGGAAAGTCCCCTTGGATGGGCAGGGAAGAAGGGGAAGTTAAAACGAGTGATGGGTGAACCAGGAGTCCTTTCTGTTGCCAGAACTGCATGTTACATGCTATCCTTTTGTACTCTAGGAAAAAAAAAATGCTAGGCAAGTGCTAGGCTGCAGGTAGGTGCAGCTTAAAATGGTATCTTTTCTGGATCTATTTGCATTTTCAGTAAGGAAGAGGGTTTTCAAGTCTAGGTAAGGTGTGTCTTGAGCATTTCCTGGTAGAAAGCACTAGATTCTGTTCCTAGTTGTTATCTGCTGTAATATTTCCCTCCCTAAACTAAAAACAAGAATACAGCCCACTGTGGACCTTGCATTCGCTTCTAGCTACTGCCTCATATCTCTGCGCCCTTTTATAGCACTGTTCTCTAACAAGTTGCCTATATTCTGTTGTCTCCACTTCCTTATTTCCTATTTTTATCTATACCAAATCTACTGATACTGTGTTTATCAGGGTCATCCATGACCTTCATACTGCTAAATCCAGTTCTCAGAAACATTTGGCTCAAATGATCACTCCCTCCTTCCAGCACTATGTTTTAAACTCTAGGTTTTATTATTATTTGTTACTATTATTTTATTTATTATTATATCTATTATTTAGGAATGGTGAGGCCAACAGATCAGGAGGTGACTGCCATTGAAAAAATAGTTTGTTATACTCACAGATCCCAAGAGAAAGGGGCATGCCACACCATAGTGGGCCATACAGGCAAATACCAGGGTCACACAGGAGGCAGAAGGAGAGGGGGAAAAGTGGGCAGGAGCCTCTACTGTGGGTTCCACAGGAAGGAATGGGGCTAGTTTGTATAATTTCAGCAGACTCTGGGGGCATAGGGGTATCTGGTATCTGACCCTAGGGTGATTAGGGCAGATAGATAGTGACCCAGAGAGTGAGAGCCCAATAAAGAGGTGATTGGAGGTAGGGCTCTGGACTGGTTGGTTTGCATACAAAAGGCACACTCAGGGGACAGTTGTTTACTGTCTCTAGGAATTGGCTAATCCTGAGGGGGCAGTCCCTCTAAAGTCAGCAAGATTCCAGATGTCAAAGCATCAGTATACAGAAAATAAAAGAGATGGTTAATTTGCCTTTATATCCCTTCTCTCAATCTTCTTTGCTAGTACCCTCCCTCTCAAAGACCCCTAAGTGTTGGAATGCCCCATATCTCAGTCCTTGGACACCTTCTCTTCTCTCTCTCTCTTTAGGTGATACCATGCAGCACCATGGCTTTAAGTAACACTTATGTATTGATGACTCCCAAATTTATATCTCTGCCCCAAACTTTGGACCACCAGTTGTCCAACCACCTACTAAACATCTTTACTTGAATGTCTAATAGACATCTCAAACCAAACATATTCCAAATACAGTTTTTGATTTCAGCTCCCTAATCTGCTTCATTCTTAGTCTTCTCCTTTTTAATAAATAGTATCTCCATTGCCCTAGTGACTCAAGCTCCGAACCTAGAAATTTTCCTAGATTTCTTTACTTTTGTCAAACTACATTTCCAACCTGTCAGCAATTCCCATCAAATCTTCTGGAGAATATAGAAGACTTAAATAATTGGAAAGACATGCCGCATTCATGGATTAGAAGACTTAATATTATAAAGATGGCTATATTTCCCAATGGATCTACAGATTCAGTACAATCCCTATCAAAATTCCAGCTGCTTTTTTTGTGTGGAAATAGACAAGTTGATCCTAAAATTCACATGGAAATGCGAGGGAGCAAGAATAGCCACACACACACACACACACACACACACACACACACACACACACAAAGTCTTAAAAAAAGAAAAACAAGTTAGAAGATTCACATTTCCCGATTTCAAAACTTACCACAAAATCAACAGTCTGTGATACTGACATAGGATAGACATATAGTTCAATGGAATAGAATTGAGATTCCAGAACTAAGCCCATACATTTAATGTCAATTGATTTTTGGTGAGGGTGCTATGACAATTCAATGGAGAAAGAATACTCCTTTAAACAAACTATGCAGAGTCAACTGGATGTCCATGTGTAAATCAATGAATCTGGAGCCTTACCTCACACCATACACAAAAGTTAACCCAAACTGGATCAAAGACCTAAATATAAGAACTAAAGCTATAAAATTCTCAAAAGAAAACATAGACGTAAATCTTTGTGACCTTGGATTAGGCAATGTTTTCTTAGAGATGACACCTAAAGCACAAGCAATTAAAAGAGAAAACAGATAAACTGGCCTTCATCAAAATTAAATTAATTTGCACTTTACAATTAAAACATTTGTGCTTCAAAGAACATTACTAAGAAACTGAAAAGACAATCACAGAATAGGAGAAGGTAATTGCAAATCATATATTTGATAAACAGTTTGGCAGTTTCTCAAAAAGTTAGATGTAGAGTTACCATTTAACTGATCAATCCCACTCCTACATGTATAATCAAGTGATTTGGAAACATGTCTACACAAAAACTTGTACATGAATGTCATAATAGCATTACTCATAATAGCCAACAAGTGGAAACAACTCAAATGTCCATCAACTGATGAATGGATAAGAAAGATGTGATATGTTAATACAATGGAATATTATTCAGTCATAGAAAGGAATGAAGTATTGGTAATGTGTTACAATACAGATGAGTCTTGAGAATAATATGCTCAGTGAAAGAAGCTATACACAAAAGACCACATATTGTATGATTCCATTTATATAAAATATCCAGAATAAGCAAATTGATAGAGACAGAAAGGAGATGAGTGAATGCCAGGGACTGGAGGGAGAGGGAAGAAGAATTGGGGGGTTTCTGCTAATGGGTATTGTGTTCCTTTTTGCAGTGATGAAAATGATCCAAAATTAGACAGTGGTATGGGTTGCACAGTTCTGTAGAATATACTAAAAACCACTGAATCGTACCACTGAATCATCTGTGTCTTAAATATATATGTATACACACACACATAATCCTCTATTGTATATCAATTATACTCCAATAAAGATATTAAAAATTTTACTAACTTTAAGGGACCAATTTTATAATTTTAATACATTTTTAAAATGTGTAAATATAAAAAACCTTCAAAAGACCCCTTCTCACCTCCACTAGCCCCACCACTCTGGTCCAAACTATTATCATCTCTGTGAAAACATTTCTTACTGATCTTTCTGCTTCCAATCTTGCCCATCCCACTCTCCTTCACAACAATAGTCTATTGTCTACACCAAAACTGAATCCTCTCTTAAAAATGTAAATGAGATCATGTCATTCTCCTGATCCAAATAACTCCACTGGTTTTCCATTGTACTCAGAGCAGCTCTGCTTTTACCTGATTTAGATGTATGGCTCCAGTTGATTCCCCTTGAAGAAATGGTTCCATGGCTAATAAAATTTTGAAAGCCTCTTTGAGGACAAAAAATGCTGACAGTGGTATACCCTGTCCCTTTTGCCTTCAACCGTGAGAAGTCCTTGGGTGGGAAAGTTTGTGAGCAAAAGTAGAAGCACGAGAGGTGAAGCAGGACTAAGGTTTGGCACCCACTCAGCTGGGTTTGCAGTTCTCTGCAATCCCTGCCTGTACCTCTTAGTAACAGGTAGTTCAGGTGATGGGCACACTGGATCACAGCACTCTAAAGAGCTTGACAACTTTACCTGCTCAGTCAACTAGCAAGTATTTATTGAGAATCCAACTCTGTTCTATTGAGCACTGAGTGTCCAACTCACAGAGTTCCAGTCCAGCTGGAAAAGATGATGTGCATTATTCATCTGATGAACAAGACTGGTTTTCCAGGGCCTACACTGAAACTACGGAAGAGGCAAAGAGGTACAGATAACCAGCTGTGTGGGTAACTCATGAGCACTGGTTCATATGAGCTTCTAATTTGGATCGACAAAGGGTGCCTCGCTTCTTCTTACCCCATCTCTCCTCTCCTTTAGGCAATCACCCTTTAACTTCTCTTCCCAGCTCTACTCCACCATGGTCCACTGCCTCCCCAAAAGATTTGTTTACCAGTCATTTCCCTGTTCTGTTTTCAGAAGTGAGCAAATGACCAAATCATGAGACCCAGAAAAACTGCAGAAGGCCCTGAGACTTTCAATTGTCTGTTTCAGATCCGGTACAGAACATGTTCCTCCTCCTGCTAATTTTGAGCCTGGGAATGCCGCTTCATCAGACAGCAGGTAAGAAAAGTCAAAGGGAGGGGCCTGAGAAGGAGGAACAGGTGATGACCCCTAGCTGAAGCCAAGGATGAGAATGTAGTCCTTGAGCTGAAGGCTTTCTTTGAGAGGAAGTGTGATTACCAGCTATTATAAGCACAGCCAAAAGAATGGTGCCCAGGGTGGCATGTGCATACCCATGTCCCTGTCTTACAGAAACAGGGACTAAGAATATTGGTCCATCTATCCCCACTTTCCAATAAAGGTAGTAACAAGAAGACAGGACCATTCAGGCCATGCACCTCTGAACTGACACAAGAGGGCATGGGTTGAGTGTCCTGAAAGGTGAGATGCCAAGAAGCTGTCCTTTTTTCTTCTGTCAGGGACAGTGAGGAGACAAAGGTCAGGGGGACACCTCCTCTTTTAAAAAGCAACAGTAGCAGCTATGGGTCATTCACACATTAATGTGGATTACTTGAATTGGAAACTCAGAGTCTTCCTTGCATCTAAATGAATAATGAACCTTAAAGCTATGCCTTTGGATTTTGGAGAAAGATATTCTACTGGAGGGTGTGGATAGCAAGGAGGAAAGCAGTTTCAGAGTTTTGCTTTCCTGGGGAAGGTAGTTTAGACTATTCACATATGCAGTCAGGACCATGAGTGCATTAAAGTGGGTGAACACCAGTAGGTAAGAGAGGAGGACAGAGGTGGACAAAGGGGGCTAGCTCCTCTATGAGAACAGCCCCGATCCCATGGGAAGTCATCCAACATTCTGCCTTTCATTGAGAAAGAATGCCTTCTTTGGCATTGATAACTTTTTGAAGAGCTTTTCCCTCCCTTCCAGGTGACCCCAGTCATGTTTCTCCCCCTCCCTTGGGCTGCTCAGCCTGGTCTGGCACTAGAGACACTGACTTGGGGCCATCCTTGGAGAACACCCCAATATTCTGCTTACTCCAGCCCTGCCCTTGCAGTGGCAGCTAAAGGAACACTTGATATTTCCTTTCTAAGAGACCCTGCCCTGCTGGGATTTTTAGAGACAGGCAAAATTAACTCTTTCCTTACTTGAATGCTCTGTGGATGCTCTACCATGTTATCTATAAAATAATTTAAAGATTGAAGTGAAAAGCTATTGGAAAATATTTTCATTTCACTTTTTAAATATTTATTTTTAAATTGACATAAAGTAAAATTTTACTCTTTTTTATAAAAGCATCTATGAGTTTTGACAAATGCATAGTCATATAGCCACCACCACAATCAAGATCCTGAGCAGTTCTATCACCAAACAAAAACCCTCCTCTAACTTTTAAGCCCAGGTACTCACCGATCTATTCTCTATCCTGTCGTTGTAACTTTTCCAGAATGTCATATAAATGGGATCATTTATTAGATATTCTTTTTGTCTGGCTTCTTTTGCTTAGCATAATGCATTTGAAATTTATCCATATTGTTATATGAATCAATAGTTCATTCCTTTTTGTTGTTCAGTAGTATTACTCTGTAGGTACACACCACATTTTGTTTATTCATTTCCCACTTGAGGGACTTTTGGGTTGTTTCCTATTTTTGGCAATTATAAATAAAGTTGCTATAAACATTTGTATATAGGTTTTTGTGGAAGCATAGGTTTTCATTTCACTTAGGTGAATACTATGAGTGGGATTACTGAGTCATATGGTAAGTACATATTTAACTTTATAAGAAACCATCAAACCTGTTCTTAGGATCTGTACTTTTAGAATTTGTAGAATTCTTAGAATCTGTACTGTTTTTGCATTCCCTCCAGCAAAATATGAGAGTTCCAATTGTTCCACATCCTTGACAGCCCTTGGTATTGACATTGTCATTTTTCTTTTTTAAGTCATTCTAGTAGGTGTGTAGAAGTTTCTCACTGTGGTTTAATTTGCGTTTCCCCAGTACCTAGTGAGGATAAACATATTTTCATGTGCCTATTGCCCATTCATATATCTTCTTAGGTGAAGGGCATATCAAATCATTTGACTGTTTTTAATTGGGTTATTTTCTTATTGTTCAGTTTTGAGAGTTCTTTATATATTCTGGATACAAATTCTTTATCAGATATGTGATATACAAATATTTTCTCCCAGTCTGTAGCTCATCTTCTCATTCTCTTTTTTTTTTTTGGCTGTTTCGGGTCTTAGTTGTGGCAGCAGGATCTTCGTTGAGGCATGTGGGATCTTTTGTTGCGGGGAGTGGGCTTCTCTCTAGCTGTGGTGCGCGGGCTCTAGGGCGCGTGGGCTCTGTAGTTTGCGGCATGCAGGCTCTTTCATTGAGGCATGCGAGCTCAGTAGTTGTGGTGCGTGGGCTCAGTTGCCCCAAGGCATGTGGGATCTTAGTTTCCCAACCAGGGATCGAACTCTCGTCCCCTGCATTGGAAGATGGGTTCTCTACCACTGGATCACCAGGGAAGTCCCTCTCATTCTCTTAACAGTGTCTTTTGCAGAGGAAAGATTTTAATTTTGGAGATACCCAATTTATCAAATTTTTTCTTTGATGGACTGTCATATCTAAGAACTCTTTGCCTAACCCAAAACCTGAAAGATTTTCTTCTATGTTTTCTTCTAAATATTTTATAGTCGTACATTTTACATTTAGGTTGACCATCCATCTTGAGTTGATTTTTGTGTAGTGTGAAGTATAGGTTGGGGCTTTTTTTTTTTTTTTTTTTTTTTTTTTTTGCATGTGGACATCCGGTTGCTCCAGCCCCATTTGTTCATTTACTGAAAAGACTATCTTTTCTCCGTTGATTGCCTTTGCACCTTTGTAAAAACTCAATTGGCCATATTTGTGTGGGTCTTTTTCTGGACCTTCTGTTCTGTTCTATTGATCTATGTGTATATCCTTTCACTTATATCACTCACTCTTTTATTACTGTAGTGTTGTAGTTCAATTTTTTTCTTATATTTTCATTTCAAAACCTAAGGACATCTTGTTACCCAGATGCATTTAAGGCAAAATATTTATTTTTGTACTTTGTCATGTCTTGAAGGAAAAAGGAACCCCAGTCTTATGTCTTTCATTGATGTTTCCTTCTTTCTTCATCCACCAGAGAAGAATAAAACCCAGGAAGCACATGACCAGGGTGATGCTTGAGGTAACTCTAGGGCAGGGACCACACCCTGGGTCACTCCACTTAGCCTATAGCTGACCTCCAAAACTATATCTGCTGACCCCTGAGGTATAGAAAGCAGAAGAATCAGGTTGGGGAAGGGATTTCTAATAGACAAGATGTCTCATGCAGCATTCCTGCTAAGAGGAGTGCATGCGTCAAGTGACCAGAGCAGCATCTATTCTAAACCAGGAACTACAGCTTTCTGAAGGCTGGCTGTGTAAAGCAGTCCCCCCTCCCCTCCCTGCCTACACCCATCCTCGCCTTTCAAAATACCTTAAGAAGTCTGTAAACACTTAAGCTTCTGTTGTTAATGGGAAAAAAAGGTATAAAATTAGCTTAAAGAGGAAGCTTTCTTGGGAGGTAATGCAAATAAATTGTTTTGTGTTTCCTGGAGATGTGACAGGTCTGACTCCATTGGTGCCCTGACTGCAAATAAAAGGCGAACTTCCCCCAAGAACTTTCAGAAAGGCTCCAGCATTACTCAAGCCAGCTACTTTAATCTAAAGAACGTGCATGTATTAATTTTTCATGCTCTGACCAAGTCCTTTGCCCTTTAATTTAGTCAAGATGACCAAATGAACGTTTTGTTGGCTTAATTTGCAGTTGTGGAAACTTTCCAGTTTTCTCCTTTGTCTGATGACATCAGGAGTTCAATGCTAGGTTGACGTTTAATAACCAGGTGACATATGAAATAGAAAACAAATGTCTTTTCCTTATTATAAAGCTGAAAAGTATATCTATTTCATTCATGTATGTAGTATACACATGCCAGTAGATATATAGTCCTATCTGTTAGAAGTACAAGCTTTCAACACACAGAGATATGAATTTGAATTCCAACTCCATGAGCTCCCACTTTTTTACTTTGGGCAAGTTGTATCATTTCTTTAAGCCTCAGTTTCCCCATTTGTAAAATGGGGGTAGTGACTCCTACCTTGCAGAGTTTTGGGAACATGAAATGGTGATGTACAGTTTAGCCCAGTGTCTCGTTCATTGAGTTTAATAAATGTTATCTTTTACTCTACTTCCCAGTCACAGTCCAAATGCAAACCAGTGTTATAACTCTGTTTCTCAAATGTCAGTGTGCATGTGAATCACCCCAACCTTGTTAAAATGCAGATTCTGCTTCTCTAGGTCCAGGGCATGGGCTGAGATTCTGCATTCCTAACTAGCTCCCAGGGAAAACTGAGGACAACACTTTGGATGGCAGGATGGTAAAAAATGTTTGCAAGTACAGGTGTTTTATTTGTCCAACCAATGGTTTCTCAATGCTCCCTGCACATTAGAAGCTCCTAGGGAAATTTTTTTTTTTTAATTGATGCTCGCCTCACAAAATAATTAGAATTTAATTTTAGAGGATCCAAAGTGGGGTTTGAGCATTAGTGTGTTTTAAAAGCTTCCCAGGTGATTCTTATGATGCAAGGTTGAGGCCCTCTCATTAGTGATTTTAATGTGCAGCCAAGCTTGAGAAAAACCTCTTCACAGAATTGCTTGCAAGAGTGTTTTGATTTCCTCTGTAATTTACAATAAGTAAGAATATTTTAGTATTACATTTCCTAATCTTGTCATTTTGTATTGAGTAATCAAGCTCGAAGCTTTGCATGTCTTAGAAGCTTTAGTTGGGGCAAAATAGACCAACTAACAATTAATCTTCTAGTTATTCTGAGCGACTCAGATATGTGATTCATCTTTGCCAGTTGCTCTTTCCTCTTGTGAACATTATATGGAAAATATCACCTGCCTGAGAGGTAGCATACTTTATGCTTCCAACCTCTGTATATACACACACACTCTGCACAAGGCAGAGGGGAAAAGCAAGCAGAAAATGGATTTTTTTCAAAGGCCCAGACAGTGAAGAGGGGAGTTCTGCTGTATGCTATGGGGAGTTCCAGAGGAAGTTAGAGGCGTTCCTCCTCTCATGAGAAGAAAGTATAAGTGTGGTAAATAAATCTACTAAATAAATTCAATAGAGACTACACCCAAAGTCCTCTGATTCTTGTTAAATCTCAGGCTCAGCAATTAACCTTCCCTGCAAGCCCCATTTCTCTTCCCTGTTTCTTGTTATATCATGTGTAATAAAATAAGAGAAGGAAGTACTATGAGGAGAGTAAAAGTAGTGTAAATTCCTGAACCTGGTGAATAGAATATGGTTAATACATATTTGAGAATGAATAAATAAATATTATTCTCCAGGGCAGAGTGGATTTGGTATCAGGCAGTTCTGTTTTAATTATAAGGGGACTTAATAACTCAAGTATTTGGAGATGATTCTAATCATAAAGGAATCTACTTTAAAGAGTATCCTATTACGGAGACTCCGGTGAGAGTTATTACAAGTGTTCAGGGAACTCCACAAAATGGAATCATGCGGGAAATTCGGAAGCACGGCATCTTTTCTCACATGTATCGTCCCAGAGTCTTCTCAACCTGGCCAAGCAAATGCTGAATTGGCATTGTTTTACACAGAAGCACTCACATTGTAGCCTGCCCCCACACCCATCCTGCGCAAAAGAATACCAGGCAGGGCTTCCCTGGTGGCGCAGTGGTTGAGAATCTGCCTGCCGGTGCGGGGGACACGGGCTCGAGCCCTGGTCTGGGAAGATCCCACATGCCGTGGAGCAACTAGGTCCGTGAGCCACAATTACTGAGCCTGCGCGTCTGGAGCCTGTGCTCCGCAACAAGAGAGGCTTCGATAGTGAGAGGCCCGTGCACCGCGATGAGGGGTGGCCCCCATTTGCCGCAACTAGAGAAAGCCCTTGCACAGAAACGAAGACCCAACACAGCCATAAATAAATAAATAAATAAAGTTAAAAAAAAAAAAGAGCAAGAATTAAAAAAAAAAAAAGAATACCAGGCAGCTGTGAACTCCATTTTGTATCATAGATCTCTGTCAGAAAGGCATGCTAATGTTCTAGTTGTGGTTAAAACAGGGGTTGGAGGCAAGATATAAGCTCATCATTCATTTTTGATAAAAACTCAAGTGTGTGCACTACACTCTCACGTGTGCTGGGTGGTGATTAAGAATGCCAGTTTGTGCAATTGGGGGCAAGTTGCTGTTTGATGAGAGGAAAGCAAAAGTGAATATGGGGAGGCTCATCCATTTGTTTCTCCCTCTCCCCCTTTTTGTCATTTTATGTTAAACCCTTAACTGGAATTTAGTATGTATTAGGCACTGGAGACGCCAAAGCAAATTCAACCTGGTCACTGCCTTCAAAGATTTGCAGGATGGTAGGAGGAAAAACTCCAGTCAGAAGAGAATTGTGATGTGAATCATTGAAGCAACAGAAAACCCCAAAACTATTTATACTGTGAAATCTGTTATCCAGGGTGGTCCGAATACCACTTTCTCAAGAATTGAAACATTGTACAAAAGAAAGTGTGCTGACTACCTACCACCTGCCAAAATAAGGCACTTCACATGTGCCATTTTGTCTAGTTTTCCCCACAATGCTGACAGGTAGATGTTATCTTCAACCTTTAAAGATAAAGAGGCTGAGACTCATAGAGTTTAAATGGCATGATCAAGATCAAAAGGCTCATAATCCTGATACAGTCAAAATTTGAACCCAGGTTCATCTGTCACTAAATCCCAAGCTCTTTCCATACCATGTTTTATGTGGAAACAACCACTCAAATAGCATATTCTTAGAAGCCATCCCCAAATATAAGTGGATGTTTTGACTGATTAAATGAGTGGATTAATGGAGTAAGCTCTACTGAACATAATTTGATCTAATCTTCTGTCACAATTCAGAAGCTACTTCGAGATCTTACACTCAGTCTTAATGCCTATCCACTCATTAATAATGGAAGCAGCATAATTTTGTACAATTTATCACAATTTATTCATGCATACACTACTTTCATTAGTTTTGCCATGTTTGACTACTCTTTGTGCTATTGTTTTTGTATAATTATCTAAATCAACTGAGCCTTTATTTTTTGAACAAAACAATCTACCCTTGTGGTAAATGGAAAACCAGTATCACTGGTACAGGTAAATAGAGATATGAGCAAAAATAAATGCAATGAAAGTAAAGTGGTGCTATTAAATTCTACCCAGATAATAATATCTGCCTGAGAGCTTCTTGTTTTATTAAAAGGAAAAATAGGACTTCCCTGGTGACACAGTGGTTAAGAATCCACCTGACAAGGCAGGGGACACGGGTTTGAGCCCTGGTCTGGGAAGATCCCACATGCTGCGGAGCAACTAAGCCCGTGTGCCACAACTACTGAGCCTGTGCTCTAGAGCCCGCGAGCCACAACTACTGAAGCCCACGCACCTAGAGCCCATGCTCTGCAACAAGAGAAGCCACCGGAGTGAGCAGCCCACGCACCTCATCGAAGAGTAGCACCCGCTCGCCACAACTAGAGAAAGCCTGCGCACAGCAACGAAGACCCGAAGCAGCCAAAAATAAAGAAAGAAAAGAAAAGAAAAAGAAAAAGAACCATTGTTAGAGATGTGAGAGTCTAGTTGCAAATTATATGTAATTTGAAGAATTGAAATAGAATTGAAGAGGGAATAAATTCCTCTCTGAATAATCCAACTCCCTTTGGGCCTTGATTCTGCCGTATCTAAAATCATTTTGCATACTTCTAGAAGTATGTGCCTCACATTTTGGGAAATACTGTTTCAAAGGCTACAGATTTTGAAGTCAACCATCTGACTAGCTCTGAATTTTACCTTTACTAACTGTACATCCTGGAGCAAACCTCTTTGACCCAGTTTCCTCAACTATAAAACAGTAATGATAATACATGTTTCATGCTTGTGTTTTCAGTATTAAATGACATAGGTTTTTTAAATTTTATTTATTTATTTTGCTGCTCTGGGTCTTAGTTGCAGCACTTGGGATCTTCGTTGCTGCATGCAGGATCTTTTTAGTTGCAGCATGCGGGCTCATAGTTGAGGCATGCAGGGTCGAACCCAGGCCCCCTGCCTTGGGAGCATGGAGTCTTAACCACTGGACCACCAGGGAAGTCCCAATGATATAGTTATAAAGAGCCTAGAACAGTGGCTGGCACATAGTAGGTATATACTAAGTATTAGTTCCATTCTTTCTTTCCTCTTATTGATAGAAAAGACGCTTCTACAGTAGACTTGTATGATGTGCTGGTTAAGAGCGCTTGAACTTAACAATACCTGGGTCTGATCCTGGCTGTGCAATCTTAGGCAAGTTGCTTAACCTTTTTGTGTCTCAGCTTCATTTTCTAAAGAGAAGATAGCTCTACATCACTGGCTTCCTGGGGAGACTAAAAGAGATCATGTGTTAGCAGAGGCCTAACACCTAGTAAGAACTCAATGGGTGATAGTTATTATTACTATCACTGGTGAGAGGAGGTAGAATTTGGCAGGGCATGATTTAATTTGACCCATATGAAGAAAATGAGCCTGGATAATAGGGGGTAGGAAGGCCGTCAGCTGCACAGGTGAGGAGTGTTGAGAGGCGAGAACTACCTCAGAGCAGATCAAGAATTCTACTCTTTCCCAGAATGGATGGGGCAAAGGAGAGAAAGGAACCTTCACAAATGCCCAGATAATGACAGGTATCTCTTGGGAAACGGGGGTGGGATGGGTCTCCTCAGGTCCCACTCTGTACAGAACTGAAATGTGAAGGCAGACAATCTGAGAATGTCTTATTTTCTGTTCAGCTTTATTCACAGTGACAGTCCCGAAGGAAATGTACACGGTAGACTATGGTGGCAATGTGACCTTGGAGTGTGATTTTGACACCGGAGGTCATATGGAACTCGGAGATTTAAAAGCCAGTTTGCAAAAGGTGGAAAATGATACAACCTTGCTCAGTGAAAGAGCCACTTTGCTGGAGGAGCAGCTGCCCCTGGGGAAGGCTTTGTTCCACATCCCCCAAGTCCAAGTGAGGGATGCAGGGCAGTACCGCTGCCTGATCATCTATGGGATCGCCTGGGACTACAAGTACCTGACTCTGAAAGTCAAAGGTGAGTAGTTTCAGGGACTGGAATACATGGCGGCATCTCTCCAACACAGGACCTGCATTAGCTGCAAGTAACAAGCTCAAGCCAAAACTGGGAGGATAGCTATAAAGAGACAGAGATACCTCAGAGAAAACAAAAGCAGCTGCTCAGAAATATTTTTTTTTTTTTTTTTGTGGTACGCGGGCCTCTCACTGTTGTGGCCTCTCCCGTTGCGGAGCACAGGCTCCGGATGCGCAGGCTCAGCAGCCATGGCTCACGGGCCCAGCCGCTCCGCGGCATATGGGATCCTCCCAGACCGGGGCACGAACCCGTATCCCCTGCATCGGCAGGCGGACTCTCAACCACTGCGCCACCAGGGAGGCCCAGAAATATTTTTTGATATCTGAGTATAAAGCAGTGGAGGTGAGAGTAAATAGGGGTAGAAGGAATAAAACTGTCTACAGAAAGCCAGGAAAATGAGGGGGAAAGGTGGAAGGGTACCAAAGATAAGTTTTGCCTAATTCACAGGAACAATACTGACTTGATATTAAACTACTCTTTCAGAGTCCAGAGCTTTTTTTTTGCCTCTCACTGTTGTGGCCTCTCCCGTTGCTGAGCACAGGCTCCGGACGTGCAGGCTCAGCGGCCATGGCTCACAGGCCCAGCCGCTCCGCGGCATGTGGGATCTTCCCAGACCGGAGCACGAACCCGTGTCTCCTGCATCGGCAGGCGGACTCTCAACCACTGCGCCACCAGGGAAGCCCCAAGTCCAGAGTTTTTTAAACCATGATTTGCCACTCATTAACAGATTAAAATATCAGTTTAATGAGTAGCAACCAGGTGGGTGTTTTTTACCAATAAAATGAATGAACCGAATGAATAGAATAGAATATATCAGGGCATCACATAGTAGGGCTTAGTGTTGTCTTGTGAAACACAAATTATTTCAGAGGGGTGTGTGTGTATGTGTGCATGTGCGTGCGTGTGCATTTTGGCTCGTGGTGTGATAAATTTTTTTCTCACTCTGGGTCATAGTCTAAAAAGTTTGGAAAATGCTACTCTAGTCCCAGCCTAATCTATTGCACATGAAACAGCTGAAGTCCGGAGAATTGAAATGGGTAGCCTGAGGGAGCCAGTGAATCAATAGCTGTCCCCATTCCTCCGGGTTGAGGGCTCTCTCCACCACAACATGAGCCAAGAACCTAAATCTGAAGAGAATCTTCAAGTTCTTGTTTGTTCTGGGAAAGGTCATTTGAGGAAAGACATATAACAACTGTAGAAGAATAGATTTGGCTCTGTTCATTGGCTTATGTTTTTCAGCCTTCGCTGACTGGTCTGAGTTAACCTATGCCAGTTTTTCTCTGTCCCCTCCCTATTCCACACATTACACTCAGAGGATATGTTCTGTCTTCTGGAGGGTCTGTGGATTTTGGTCCCTAAAGACCATTGACCTTGACAGCAGTGGGGTGACTTTATGATCTGGTATAAAGAAGGACAAGCTAGAATAATTAGACATGAGGTTGAATGTTGTTTTCACCTGACCTTGGGCAGGTTATTTCACCTCTCTTAATCTCACATTTTTCTTATTTGTAAAAGAATAGCAATAGTAGCATCTACCACATAGGATTATTGTAAAAATTAAAAGAGATAATGAACATAAAGAACTGAGCATGGTGCTTGGCATATGGTGAGTGCCCAGAGGTTTGGATCAAGGACCCTCAATTACTGCAGGGATGGTGCCCTCTCACATCTCAACTAATAGTGAGTCATCAGGAAAGCCCTTAGCTGGATGTAACTGCCTTCTATCTTTATTGCATTTCCTAAAAACAGGCATCAACTGGGAGGAACTCCAGAGCATTGAAGTTAGTCTGAGTTCAGTCAACTGGAGGAGAGAGGGCTCTACATCCTCACAATCCCCTAGTGTACTTGGGTATCTGCACCCCTAAATCACTGCCCCATGTTTGTTGATGTCTATTTGAGTGTTATAATGCACCTAGGGTTTTTGGGCAATTTGGTACCAGTCCCACTCTTTCTCGCTCAGGCTGAGGGATGTCCCTCATCCATGGGAGGGCACTCTGCCTGCTTCCTCATCTAGACCAGGGATGAATCAGGTGAGGAACAGATTTATTCCTCAAACCTTAATTAATTAATTAGTTAATTAATTCCTTAAACCCTTAATGATCTTTCAGCTAGAGTATATGGGATCACAAAGACTTTCTATGGGATGCATAGCATAGGCAGTTTTAGGAAATTAGTTTCTATATATTCATCTTCCCCAAGTACTCGTTCCCCAAATTGAGTGTGCCTGAGAATATGCCTTCCAGGCAAGGCTCTTGGGGTTCTCCTAAAACACTTCCTCTTTTATTTTTGCTTTACCCACTTCATAAAAGAACCTCCCTTTCACCCATCATGAATACAGTGCATTGCCCTGAGGTATAAAATCCTCCATAGTGATAAACAAAAGAATGATTGGAAATATTGACACCGTACCAAATTGTAATGACTAACAAATCCTTCTGCAAACCAGGAGGTATCAAATTCTCTGTTTTCAACAAAATTGAAGGAGGCCCTAATAGAGTTAACAGCTGATAATAAAAAATAAAGTAATTTTTTGTCATATAAATCATGTCTTTCAAAGAATGAAATGATAATACTATAACCGAACTTCTTCCATTCCCACCTACTTATTCATATAAGCAAGATTCCTTAGCCCTTATAGCTACAAAAAATGAAAAATAGAAATAGAATTGATGCTGAACCTTGTCTCATTCCAACCATAAGTCATATGCATCCTCAGATTCATGAACAGATTGAAAAAGAGAGCCCCATCCATCCCATTAAAAGATACATTTCCGGTAAACTTTTTTTATGTTTAATAATTATCAATATTCATAATATTTTATGTTTTGATTTTACATGTACTGATAATAATGGAAATTAGATTTCAATGCAGAAGAAAACTTTGAACACTTAAAGCCTCATGGTCACAAGAAAAAAAATTTAATTTCAATAGCTATACATGTTTTGTTGTTGCAAAGAAACAAAAGGATAATCACCAAAAGAGTGTTCAAACGTGTTGCATTAGGATAAAATTCTGCAGAAGTGGAATGGGAACTGATATTCGAGGAATAAAAAGAAACAATGTAAAGTTCTGACCATTAGAGAAGAATTTTTGTATGTATTTTTCAGTGGATGGTGGTGTGTATGAAAGACACCTTCTTTGATTTCTAGGTGACATTGGATGCATTTGTAAAGAGTGAAATAATTGCCTTACTAAAAATATGTGTTTATAATGGGCTAAACATCGTATATTTTTCCAATATAGAAACCTATGATATATTCTAAGAATGAACTTAATAAATATGTGAGAAGGAGCACACTGCATCACAATTGTTTTAGGAGAAATACAAGCAAAAAAAAAAAAAAGATTGAAGACCAGCACATAAGGATATTCTACCCAGATGAGGGGTGTCTGAAGGAAGCAGGGGAGATCTGGGAGTCCAGTTAGGGTGCACTTACATAGAACAAGACTAGAGGAAGGATGTGCTTTGTGTTTAAAATGCCTAAGTTTTGGCATACACCTTGAAAATAGGTTTATAGCATTTTCTTTGATGTCTGGGCAACAGTTCGTATTAAATATAGTGAAAAGAGAATTGATTTCATAAGGACAGGAAAAAAATTGCTAGGTAGCATGGCTAGAGAGTCTAGAAGAGACAGTAAGAGAAGGTTGCAGTTTTTGAAAGGCCGGGTTGCAATCCCAAGGCAATTAGAAATCTGTCGGAAGAAGGCCAGGGAGCACGACTGAAGAAAAGGGTACAGAGGCCCTGAGAAGCCAGGGATTGAGCCCACAGGTTGAGAACTGGCCTGAGCAAGGATCCGAGATAGACACAGAGCAGGTACTAAGAACAGAAGGGCCAAACCAGCCTGAAGGCCTGAGCAGGCTGAGGCTTACAGACGTACCTTAAATCAACAAAAAGGCCCAAGACAGATAGAGTACAACTTCAACAAGTGGAGGAAGGTGGCAGCATAGTTTCCGTTTTCTCTTGCAAGACAAATGGCCTTCACCCTAAAAGGGGAAGTCAGGTGGCAGAGGGCATAGGGAGGAGAACAGCCCGAGAAAAGCAACTTGGTAGTGAAATGATGTCTGTACATTTAGCCTCTAGGCCCAGAGAAAGCATTTGCTAAAAAAACTTACTAATGGGGCTAAATCTGCTCTCGGTGTCTTTTCTCCCTTGGGGAAACTGAAGGGACTAAGGAAACCCTGAGTTAAGAAAACAATATCCTGAATTTTGAAGGGGAGAAAGCTCCTGGGAATTACAAACTGTTTAACCTGATGTTCCTCCCCAGGCCATTTAACAGACCAATTGAGAGCCATCCTAAAAGATTTCTTTCAGTGACTACTAGAAACCTGCCAGGATTCTCTAAGATTAATGCATGTAAAACTACATCTTTTCACCTTAGTTATGGTCATTATGATGATAAAGCAGATGATACTATGTACAGTAGTAAAGATAATATAGTACTAAAACATATAGTAAAGATAATAAAGCTTATCTTTATTTCAGAAATGCTAGAGTTGCCAGTAACATTTGAATTATAGAGACAACTGGGATAACAGAAACCATTTAAACCAATGGAAATTGAAATCAGAAAATAGTAATTCTTTTGATGGAACAGACTGAGAAGCCAAATGGGGACTAGGGAGGCAAATCACCAATTAGCAAAAGCAGGAAGCTGCTATCACCACTGCTGGGCTGGAGGAACAGGGGGAAGGCAGAGTTAATGGGCCCAGGGGTGAAACACAAGTGGGCCTGTCCAGTGGTATCTGGAGCCAGGGAAGAGCTGTGGCTGCTGCTGGAGAGGCCTTATAGCATAAAGTATGGGGGAGAAACACTCATTCTCCTTCCTCCTGCTCACTCTCCCGTCTTCCCACTATGCCTGCTGTTGGCTGTCACGAGCCTGGGATACACAGCCTGCAGGAGTCAGCCTTCCCACCATACAGAGCAGAAACTGAGGGACTGATCTAAGGGCAAACAGGCCCAGGACGCACACAGCACACACCTTGTGCATAAAGTGGTAAAACATGGGATGAATAATAGTGTAGTTGACTGGATCTATAACCGACTGAACAAGTAGTAGTTGTTGACTAAGGGGCAACAGAGGTCTTGGGTCAACCTGGAGACCATCTCCAAGTGACAAGAGGTCTGTTTAGCCAATCTAGCTGGGCAGTAGATCACTCAACGAAATCGATCTTACAACCTTAGGCTGCTTTAAAACCCTGTGTTGGGCCTGAAGTGTACTCAGCACATAGGAAATAATTAGTCACACTATACTTTGTGCTGCTTAGATAATATCTGGAATATAGGTCGTGTTACACTGGCAAAAACAGAGTGTATCTAAAGACTGCTATCTGGAACTGGGGCTGAAAATTATGTCCTGTGAGATATGGTTGAAGGAAGTAGGCATGTTTTACCTAAGAGGTGGAAAGACTATATGGGGTCTTGCCAGTGATCTTCAAATATCTGAAGGGCTTTGTCACATGAAAGAGATAATAATAATTGCCAGTACTAACTGACTATTTAATAAGTTCTAGGTACCTAACTCATTTAATCATCCTCACACCCCTGTTAAGGATAAGTATTGTCGTACTTATTTTACAAATGAGAAAACTGAGGCTTGACACGTCACGTAACCACCGCTTGGCTTAAGCCTAGTCAAACCTTTCCGACTCTGAAGCCCATGTTCTTAACTACTATGCTTACCATATGTTGTTTTGCTAAACCAGGCAAGTACCAATGGGTTGAAGCTACCATGAGGCAAAATTTGACTTGGTGTAAGGATGATCCTCCCAATGAAAGTTTAACTTTCTTATTGTCTAATTGTGGCAATGACTGCTTCTGGAAGTAAGAGTTTCCATTCACAGATGTGTTTAACCAAAAGTTAGTTATCTAGCAGTTTACTAATATCAAGAAGAAAAGTATTATTAAAGATAAAAAGGGACATTTCATAATGATAGAAAAAATCAATTCAACAGGAAAATGTAACGATCCTAAATGTGTATACATCTAACCATATAGCTTCAAAATATATAAAACAAAAATTGACAGACCTAAAAGGAGAAATAAACAAATCCATAACCATATTTGGAGATTTCAACTCATCTCTGTTATAACTGGTAGAACACACAAAAAAGAAAATAGAAGAGTAGAACAACACAATTAGCCATCTTGATCTAATTGACATATATAAAATTTATACCCAACAACTGCAGAATACACATTGTTTCCAAGTACATGTGAAACATTCATCAAGGTAGTTATCTAGCAAAGCTGCCGTAGAAGATACTTCTTGTTGAGCAGGAAGTTGGACTAATCAAATTTTAAGATCACTTCCACTTCTGAAATTTTAAAATTTACTCACTTTTTCTAAGAATGTCACCCTCAGTCCAGTTTCCCCATTGTGTATTGCTTATAATGATGTCTTTTCAGCCATTTCCCTAATAAGAAAGAGGCTGTGGAGACATCTTTAATATTACATAAATGTAGGGTGTGTGCTCCTGTCCCTCCCCCAAACCTTGCTCATTCTTTTAAAAAATTTTTATTTTTCAAACTGAAGTATAGTTGATTTACAATGTTGTGTTAGTGTGTACAACAAAGTGTTTCAGATATATATATGTGTTCTTTTTCATATTCTTTTCCGTTATAGGTTATTACAAGATATTGAATATAGTTCCCTGTGCTATACAGTATATCTTTGTTGTTCATCTGTTTTATATACGGTAGTGTGTATCTGTTAATCCCAGACTCCTAAGTTATCCCTCTCCCCCATTCCCCTTTGGTAACCATAAGTTTGTTTTCTATGTCTATGAGTCTATTTCTGTTTTGTAAATAAGTTTTTTTGTATCACTTTTTTGGATTCTACATATAAGTGATATATGATATTTGTCTTTCTCTGTCTGACTTACTTCACTTAGTATGATAATCTCTAGGTCCATCCATGTTGCTGCAAATGGTATTATTTCATTCTTTTTTATGGCTGAGTTATATTCCATTGTATGTATGTACCATACAATGGAATCTTTTTTACCAATTCATCTGTCAATGGACATTTACGTTGCTTCCATGTCTTGGGTATTGTAAATAGTGCTGCTGTGAACATTGGGGTGCACGTATCTTTTCGAATTAGAGTTTTCATCTTTTCTGGATATATGCCCAGGAGTGGGATTGCAGGATCATATGGTAACTCTATTTTTAATTTTCTAAGGAACCCCCATACTGTTCTTCATAGTGGCTGTACCAATTTACATTCCTGCCAGCAGTGTAGGAGGGTGCCCTTTTCTCCACACCCTCTTCAGCATTTATTATTTACAGACTTTTTGATGATGGCCATTTTGACTGGTGTGAGGTGATAATCTCATTATAGTTTTGGTTTGCATTTCTCTAATAATTAGCGATGTTGAGTGTACTTTCATGTGCCTGTTGGCCATCTGTATGTCTTCTTTGGAAAAATGTCTATTTAGGTCTTCTGCCCACTTTTTGATTGGGTTGTTTGTTTCTTTGATATTGAGCTCTATGAGCTGTTTGTATATTTTGGAAATCAATCCCTGTCAGTCACATCGTTTCTCACCGGTTCTTTTAGTTGAACATCTCTCTCATCTCTTCCCTTATTTATATATCCCAAGTCAAAGCCTAAGCCAGCTCCTGATTCATGGCCCTCCTACCTCTGAAATCACCTACCAGCTTAGCAACCAAGACCAGCATCTTGTCCTGAGCTACCTTGCTGGAGCAGGCCAAGCCCTCACCTGTAACACACTACTCCTATGAATCCATTTATTCTACTCTATGCCCCTCCAAAGCCCCAGAGCTTACAGAAATAATCTACAACATAATAGGATTAAATGATTATAAGAGGACATCAAATGAAGGGACAATAAGTGTAGATAAAATAACATAAAATTAGATAAAGTGAGTACTCAAAATGCATGCTTCAGATACTGATGGATTGCTAGAGGTAGACCAAAATTGGCTCCAAGGAGACTAGTGGGTCTAACTACTTCAAGACCTTCAGTAGGCTGCTTCAGAACCTAATTCTTCTACTTCTGGGTACTTCAAAGTCCCCCTGGGAAACATATCTCTCTTCCCATGTATGTTGCTTCATCCCTAGGCTTTTGTGATTACATAGAGAATCATCCTCTTGTGATGATCCCAGTGCAGAATTCAGAATGCTGTACCCATGAAGGACATGAGTTCAAAGCTCCCCCACCACCCCATATTCCAGCTGTTTCCTTATTTATTACTGGAATATGAAATTTTCCTACCTCCTAAGGTCCTTGGGTGGTTTAAGCAAGATAAGGTATATTAAGAGGATGGAGTCAATAGTTAGAGCTACTCACCCCTGCTCCTCTCTAAGTTCTTGACTAAGTGAGCTATACCCAGAGGAATCAGTAGCCAAATGGAAATGAACTCCATTTTTTAAAATTAACAACTAGATGAGCACATAATCTTTCCCTTTCCCCTCTCCCCACTTTGGAGATTCTCTGATAATTTGCACTGGAGAACATGACTCAGAATAGGGAACTCTTGTTTCTTGCTCCCTTGTCTTAAACTGAGTCCAGGTTTTCAGATCAGTCCCTGAAGTTATCCATCCAGACTCATAGATAAGAAAATCTGCCCCACCCACCCAGTCACAAGCAGAAGCTGGAACACTGTGGGTGGGAAAGATGTGAGAGATTTTTGAGGCAGGCAGGCCAGCAGGCCCGGGCAACTACTCTTAATGGCATGGAAAGAACTTCAAGAGAAGGCCACAGGTTATAAACAGCACTTCAAGACACAGTCACCTTACTCTCCAGTGACCCGTGACTCAGTGAGTGACTTTGGCTATAACTAATCCTATTAGCAACCCATAACACAGAGACGCACAAGGGAGGTTCTCAAAAAGCAAAAATTGTGGAGAAGGGAATGAATCTTCCTTCCACCTCCACAGAATGTAAAAGCACAGGGCATGAACTCAGCACCTAGAAAACACTTAGTAAATTATACATATTTGATATTTTCCACATGGCTGTTAGCATTATTTTAATATAAAATCGCTTTTCGCAGTTTGTGCTCATTTATACTCCTCCCAAAAATTTAACAAAAAAAAAAGTTTCATCATATCTGTGCCATATATACATCTTTACTTCAAAGATTGTATTGAAATTCTTTCTTAAAGAAGTATTTCCTACCTGATGAGAGCTAGTGCTCACTCCCTCGTCCTTTCACCAAAAATCAGCAGGTTACTTTTCACACTCCCTGGTATCTGCGTATGTGGTTAATATTTATTTATTTTTAGCTATCATCTAAGATAACTGGACAATTTGTCCTTGTGTCTTCCTGGTGCTCTCAATGTCACTTGTGTCTATTTTATATCTCAGTTTTCTAGAGGGCAGCGAGGCATATCTGATTAATTCATTCAGCATCCACTGCACAGAAGGGTGTGTGTGTGTGTGTGTGTGTGTGTGTGTGTGTGTGTGTGTTAGAGAGAAGTATAAATATACTCAGTTCTTGACTATTTATAGGCAGAATCCAGGTCTTTAAAAAAAATGATAGCATTTATCAAGTGCTTACTGTGTTCCTGCCCTTTTCTGAGCACTTTATGTGTATTAACTCATTCATCTTCAAAGTGTTGCCAGAGCTGTTCCAGGTCTTTGCTCAAAAGCCATCAACCCCCACCTTTAGCAGGAATGAACATAAATCTTTAAGTTACAGTGTCCAGAGAAAAGAAAGGAAGCTACAAACAAAAACAGAAAAACCAAACCCAGAGGACCTTCAAGATGGTGGAGGAGTAAGATGTGAAGATCACCTTCCCCCCAAAAAATATATCTAAAATACATCTACATGTGGAACAGCTCGTACAGAACACCTACTGAACACTGGCAGAAGACCTCAGACTTCCCAAAAGGCAAGAAACTCCCCATGTAACTGGCCATGTGGCTGACAGGGTATTGGTGCTCCTGCCGGCTGTTAGGCTAGAACCTCTGAGGTGGGAGAGCCAAGTTCAAGACATTGGACCACCAGAGACCTCCCAGCCCCATGTAATATCAATCAGCGAGAGCTTTCCCAGAGATCTCCATCTCAATGCTAAGACCCAGCTCCACTCAACGACCAGCAAGCTCCAGTGCTGGACACCACAAGCCAAACAACTAGCAAAACAGGGACACAAGCCCACCCATTAGCAGAGAGGCTGCCTAAAGTCATAATAAGTTCACAGACACCCCAAAACACATCACCAGATGCGGTCCTGCCCACCAGAAAGACAAGATCCAGCCTCATCCACCAGAACACAGGCACCAGTCCCCTCCACCGGGAAGCCTACATAACCCACTGAACCAACCTTATCCACTGGGGGCAGACACCAAAAACAACGGGAACTACGAACCTGCAGCCTACGAAAAGGAGACCCCAAACACAGTAAGTTGAGCAAAATGAGAAGACAGAGAAATATGCAGCAGATGAAGGAGCAAGGTAAAAACCCACCAGACCTAACAATTGAAGAGGAAATAGGCAGTTTACTGGAAAAAGAATTCAGAGCAATGATAGTAAACAAGATACAAAATCTTGGAAATCGAATGGAGAAAATAAAACAAACGTCTAACAAGGACCTAGAAGAACTAAAGAGTAAACAAACAATGATGAACAGCACAATAAATGAAATTTAAAACTCTCTAGAAGGAATCAAAAGCAGAAGAACTGAGGCAGAAGAACGGATAAGTGACCTGGAAGATGGAAGATTGGAAATAACTACTGCAGAGCAAAATAAAGAAAAAAGAATGAAAAGAATTGAGGACAGTCTCAGAGACCTCTGGGACAATAGTAAATGCACCAGCATTCAAATTATAGGGGTCCCAGAAGAAGAAGACAAAAAGAAAGAGTCTGAGACAATATGTGAAGAGATTATAGTTGAAAACTTCCCTAACATGGGAAGGGAAATAGTCAAGTCCAGGAAGTTCAGAGAGTCCCATACAGGATAAATCCAAGGAGAAACACACCAAGACACATATTACTCAAACTATCAAAAATTAAATACAAAGAAAAAATATTCAAAGCAGCAAGGGAAAAGCCACAAATAACATCCACGGGAATCCCCATAAGGTTAACAGCTGATCTTTCAGCAGAAACTCTGCAAGCCTGAAGGGATTGGTAGGACACATTTAAAGTGATGAAAAGAAAAAACCTACAACCAAGATTACTCTACCCAGCAAGGATCTCATTCAGATTCGACAGAGAAATTAAAACCTATACAGACAAGCAAAAGCTAAGAGAATTCAGCACCACCAAACCTGCTTTACCACAAATGCTAAAGGAACTTCTCTAGGCAAGAAACACAAGAGAAGGAAAAGACCTACAATAACAAACCTAAAACAATTAAGAAAATGGTAATAGGAACATACATATTGATAACTACCTTAAATGTAAATGGATTAAATGCTCCAACCAAAGGACATAGACTGGCTAAATGGTTACAAAAACAAGACCCATATATATGCTGTCTACAAGAGACCCACTTCAGACTTAGGGACACATACAGATTGAAAGTGAGGGGATGGAAAAAGATATTCCATGCAAGTGGAAATCAAAAGAAAGCTGGAGTAGCAATTCTCATATCAGACAAAATAGACTTTAAAATAAAGACTATTATAAGAGACAAAGAAGGACACTAGAGAATGATCAGGGGATCAATCCAGGAAGAAGATATAACAATTGTAAATATTTATGCACCCTACACAGGAGCACCTCAATACATAAGGCAAATGCTCACAGCCATAAAAGAGGAAATCGACAGTAACACAATAATAGTAGGGGATTTTGAAACCCCAGTTTCACCAATGGACAGATCAATCAAAATGAAAATAAATAAGGAAGCACAAGCTTTAAATGATACATTAAACAACATGGACTTAATAGATATTTATAGGATATTCCATACAAAAACAACAGAATACACTTTCTTCTCAAGTGCTCCTGGAACATTTTCCAGGACAGATCATATCTTGAGTCACATATCAAGCCTTGGTAAATTTAAGAAAATTGAAATCATATCAACTATCTTTTCTGACCACAACACGATGAGACTAGATATCAATTACAGAAAAAATCTGAAAAAAATACAAACACATGGAGGCTAAACAATACACTACTAAATAACCAAGAGATCACTGAAGAAATCAAAGAGGAAATCAAAAAATACCTAGAAAAAAATGACAGTGAAAACACGACGACCCAAAACCTGGGATGCAGCAAAAACAGTTCTAAGAGGGAAGTTTATAGCAATACAATCCTACCTTAAGAAACAAGAAACATCTCAAATAAACAACCTAACCTTACACCTAAAGCAATTAGAGAAAGAAGAACAAAAAAACCCCAAAGTTAGCAGAAGGAAAGAAATCATAAATTTCAGATCAGAAATAAATGAAAAAGAAATGAAGGAAATGATAGCAAAAATCAATAAAACTAAAAGCTGGTTCTTTGAGAAGATAAACAAAATTGATAAACCATTAACCAGACTCATCAAGAAAAAAAGGGAGAAGACTCAAATCAACAGAATTGGAAGTGAAAAAGGAGAAGTAACAACTGACACTGCAGAAATACAAAGGATCATGAGAGATTACTATAAGCAACCATATTCCAATAAAATGGACAACCTGGAAGAAATGAACAAATTCTTGGTAAAGCACAGCCTTCCAAGACTGAATCAGGAAGAAATAGAAAATATGAACAGACCCATCACAAGCATTGCAATTGAAACTGAGATTTAAAATCTTCCAACAAACAAAAGCCCAGGACCAGATGGCTTCACAGGTGAATTCTATCAAACATTTAGAGAAGGGCTAACACCTATCCTTCTCAAACTCTTCCAAACTATAGTAGAGGGAGGAACACTACCAAACTCATTCTACGAGGCCACCATCATCCTGATACCAAAACCAGACAAAGAAGTCAAAAAGAAAAAAACTACAGGACAATATCACTGATGAACATAGATGCAAAAATCCTCAACAAAATACTAGCAAACAGAATGCAACAGCACATTAAAAGGATCATACACCGTGATCAAGTGGGGTTTATCCCAGGAATGCAAGGATTCTTCAATATACATAAATCAGTCATTGTGATACACCATATTAACAAATTGAAGGATAAAAATCATATAATCATCTCAATAGATGCAGAAAAAGCTTTTGACAAAATTCAACACCCCTTTAAGATAAAAACTCTCCAGAAAGTAGGCGTAGAGGGAACCTACCTCAACATAATAAAGGCCGTATATGCCAAACCCACAGCCAACATCGTTCTCAATGGTGAAAAACTGAAACCATTTCCTCTAAGATCAGGAACAAGACAAGGTTGTCCACTCTCACCACTATTATTCAACATAGTTTTGGAAGTTTTAACCACAACAATCAGAGAAGAAAAGAAATAAAAAGAATCCAAATCGGAAAAGAAGAAGTAAAACAGTCACTGTTTGCAAATGACATGATACTATACATAGAGAATCCTAAAGATGCTACCAGAAAACTACTAGAGCTCGTCAATGAATTCGGTAAAGTAGCAGGATACAAAATTAATGCACAGAAATCTCTGGCATTCCTATACACTAATGATGAAAAATCTGAAAGAGAAATTAAGGAAACACTCCCATTTACCATTGCAACAAAAAGAATAAAATACCTAGGAATAAATCTCCCTAAGGAGACAAAAGACCTGTATGCAGAAAACTGTAAGACACTGATGAAAGAAATTAAGGATGATACAAACAGATGGAGAGATATACCATGTTCTTGGATTGGAAGAATCAACATTGTGAAAATAACTATACTACCCAAAGCAGTCTACAGATTCAGTGCAATCCCTATCAAACTACCAATGTCATTTGTCACAGAACTAAACAAAATATTTCACAATTTGTATGGAAACACAAAAGACCCCGAAAAGCAAAAGCAATCTTGAGAAAGAAAAAGGGAGCTGGAGGAATCGGGCACCCAGTCTTCAGACTATACTACAAAGCTACAGCAATCAAGACAGTATGGTACTGGCACAAAAAACAGAAATATAGATCAATGAACAGGATAGAAAGCCCAGAGATAAACGCACGCACCTATGGTCAACTAATCTACGACAAAGGAGGTAAGGATGTACAATGGAGAAAAGACAGCCTCTTCAATAAGTGTTGCTGGGAAAACTGGACAGCTATATGTAAAAGAATGAAATTAGAACACTCCCTAACACCATACACAAAAATAACCTCAAAATGGATTAAAGACCGAAATGTAAGGCCAGACACTCTAAAACTCTTAGAGGAAAACATAGGAAGAACACTCTTTGACATAAATCACAGCAAGATCCTTTTTGACCCACCTCCTAGAGAAATGGAAATAAAGACAAAAAGAAACAAATGGGACCTAAGGAAACTTAAAAGCTTTTGCACAGCAAAGGAAACCATAAACAAGACGAAAAGGCAACCCTCAGAATGGGAGAGAATATTTGCAAACGAAGTAACTGACAAAGGATTAATCTCCAAAATATACAAGCAGCTCATGCAGCTCAATATGAAATAAACAAACAACCCAATCCAAAAATGGGCAGAAGACCTAAATAGACATTTCTCCAAAGAAGATATACAGATTGCCAACAAACACATGAAAGGATGCTCAACATCACTAATCATTAGAGAAATGCAAATCAAAACTACAATGAGGGGCTTCCCTGGTGGCACAGTGGTTGAGAGTCCGCCTGCCGATGCAGGGGACGCAGGTTTGTGCCCTGGTCCGGGAAGATCCCACATGCCGCGGGGCAGCTGGGCCCGTGAGCCATGGCCGCTGAGCCTGCACGTCCGGAGCCTGTGCTCCGCAATGGGAGAGGCCACAACAGTGAGAGGCCCACGTACCGCAAAAAACAAACAAACAAACAAAAAACTATAATGAGGTATCACCTCACACCAGTCAGAATGGCCATCATCAAAAAATCTACAAACAATAAATGTTGGAGAGGGTGTAGAGAAAAGGGAACCCTCTTGCACTGTTGGTGGGAATGTAAATTGGTACAGCCACTATGGAGAACAATATGGAGGTTCCTTAAAAAACTAAAAGTAGAACTACCATATGACCCAGCAATCCCACTACTGGGCATATACCCTGAGAAAACCATAACTCAAAAAGAGTCATGTACCACAACGTTCATTGCAGCACTATTTCCAATAGCCAGGACATGGAAGCAACCTAAGTGTCCATCGACAGATGAATAGATAAAGAAGATGTGGCACATATATACAATGGAATATCACTCAGCCATAAAAGGAAACGAAACTGAGTTATTTGTAGTGAGGTGGATGGACCTAGAATCTGTCATACAGAGTGAAGTAAGTCAGAAAGAGAAAAACAAATACCGTATGCTAGTACATATATATGGAATCTAAAGAAAAAATGGTTCTGAAGAGCCTAGGGACAGGACAGGACTAAAGACACAGACGTAGAGAATGGACTTGAGGACACAGGGAGGGGGAAGGGTAAGCTGGGACGAAGTGAGAGAGTGGCATTGACATATTTCCACTACCAAATGTAAAATAGATAGCTAGTGGGAAGAAGCCACATAGCACAGGGAGATCAGCTCGGTGCTTTTTGTCCACCTAGAGGGGTGGGATAGGGAGGGTGGGACGGAGATGCAAGAAGGAGGGGATATGGGGATGTAAGTATAGGTAGAGCTGATTCACTTTGTTATACAGCAGAAACTAACACAGCAATGTAAAGCAATTATACTCCAATAAAGTGTTAAAAAAACAAAAAAAACAAACCCAGATGGAACCATCTGGGACCAAGATGGCAATGAATCTGACCTCCAACAGATTTCTAGGTCCTTATTTTTTCTCCTCTTAATCTTAAAGAGGACAGAGGAAAGGAGGACATGGAAAGAAAATTTTCTCCTGAAGATGTTAGAAAAAGTACTAAATAAAGTGAGATGTGGGGGTTATCTAGTGATTTAGTTTATCCAGCCTCTCTTTTCTCCAATCCCCAATTGTAAGATAATTTACATTAATACAGGATGCCACAGATTGTGGTAGGGTAAAGCACCACCGAAATTTGGAATCAAACCTCGAGTGTGCATAAATTGGCTCCACCAGTTAAAAGCCCTGTGCCTCTGAGTGAAATCTCGACCTCTCTAGCCTCAATTACCTTCAACAAAAGTTGGGTATATTAACAATGCTGTTTTGCTGTATTGTAAAAATTTAATAATTCAATGTATGTAAAATAGCATGATATTTGGGACATAGGAAATGTTTAACAAGTTAAAACTATTAGTACTTAACATTGGTAATGATAATTTTATTTCACGTGGCATCGAGTACAGAGATCTACGGGAATCAGAAAAGAGAGACTTATTTCTTTTTCTTCTTCTCTTGTCCAGCTTCCTACAAGAAAATAAACACTCGCAACCTTAAGGTCCCAGGGACAGATGAGGTAGAGCTCACCTGCCAGGCTGTAGGCTATCCCCTGGCCGAAGTGTCCTGGCCAAATATCAGTGTTCCTACCAACACCAGCCACACCAAGACCTCTGAAGGCCTCTACCAGGTCACTAGTGTTCTGCGCCTAAGGCCACACCCTGGCAGGAATTTCAGCTGTGTGTTCTGGAATGCCAATATGAAGGAACTCACTTCGGCCATCATTGACCAAGGTAAGAGCTGCCTAGCTTACCAGTCAGGGTTCAGGCAAGAAATGGATGGCACATTCAGAATAAGTAATCTGAGGACGGTGTAATAAAGGGACTATTTATGAAGGTGGGATTAGAATTTAGAGAAAGTACTAAAGGTAGTGCAGGACACCTGGGGCTTCAAAAGTCAGGGAGCAATTACCACCCTGGAGAGACTACTGGAACCTGGAGAAGGGAGCTGTGTCCTCCGATACAGGGATGCTGCCACCTACCTCAACTCCAAAGAGCAGAAGCTGATGAATGGATACCACAACCTCGTTCTCCTCCCACCCTCCAGTCTCCTGCTGGTGCTTCGCATTAGCAGAGCCCAGGTGGAATTCCACTGACATGTTCATAAAGTCAACCTCTCAGAGCTCAGAACTGAGTGTTGGAGTGGAGAGAATGGATCCAGAGAGGAAACTGAAAATACCCAGCATAAAGGCTCATCATTGTGATTCAGGCACAGTGCTACGAGTCAGCAGTATGAATATTACTTTGCTGGCTTCGCTGCCAGCCAAGTGGTTTTAGGGTTTTCCAGGAAAACTGACCTCTTAAAAAAATCATTTAGAGCCTTCACTGGCTATGCTGAATCCCATACTTTAGAATTTCGTGCACCAGCAAAATTTCTGACAATTTTGGTAGTCTGACAATTTTTTTATCTGCCGAGAACATTCATTTGCCAAATAAGAGAGTTAACATCTAGTATCATAATCATTTCATAAGAGACAGGTCATTTTATCACCAGAGACATAAGTTTCCTATTGTTCCTATTGTTCCACAAACATCATGGGCTTAACCTCACTCTTCTGGAGGTCCGAAGTCTGAAAAGGGCTTCACTGGTCTCAAATCAAGGTGTCGACAGGATTGCACAGGCTCTAAGGGAGAATTCATTTTCCTGATTTTTCTGCCTTCTGGAGGCCACCTGCATTCCTTGGCTCGTGGACCTTTCCTACAGCCTTCAACACCAGCAATTGCATTACTCAGATCTCTGCTTCTGTCATCACATCTCTTTCTTTAACTCTCTTGCCTTTTAAGGACCACCTTTTCCACCTTTTAAGTATCCTTCCACCTTTTAAGGACCCTTGTGATTACATTAGATGCCTCCCCACAATACATACCTCAACCTGATAATTTAGGATAATTTTCCCATTTCAAGGTCCTTAATATAATCACATCTGCAAAATCTTTCTGCTGTGTAGGATAACTCATTCACAGGTTTCAGAACATGGACATGTTTGAGGGGAGTCATTATTCTGCTATCATACCAATAAAGGATATAATCTCCAAATAAAGAACAGTCCCTAGTTATGATAAATTTGACTTTATAGAAGATTTGCTATGTTGTCATTATATTTCACTATTTGCCCTTTACCTTAGTTAGATAACATAGAGCCTATAATAAGGACTTGTGTGGCATGCAGGTATTTAGGTGATGACCCCGGGGAGCAGAAGTGAGAGGTTTAGGAAATCAAGACAGGAAAGAAGGAAAAGCAAATAGAAGGGTGCATTATCAAAGTTGTTGGTGTGGACAATAGAAGCTTAAATACTCAAGGACCACCTGAGAAGTGTATAGATCATCTCCTAAGATGCCCTCAAAGGGCTTCAGGTGGAAGGACTAATCCATCTGCTTTTACCCCCAGTGGTTAACAGTTGTCCCCAGGAGTGTTAACTTCCTTCTACTGTGAGCTATGCATGCATGTGGGCTGAGTGAGCTCCCCACAGCATCTCTAGCATCAAAGTCATTCCAGGGCAGAAAGCAATGTATCAACTTGAGGTGAATCATTGACCATGAACTGAGTCAAGGCCTACCCCGAATTCTACCCAATCTGTGGCTGAAATCAGAGGTGAAGCTGAGAGGAAGTGAGGCAGGACTACAACAGTCTATCCCTTGCGCTGCTCAGGTCCATCCATTCATGCCCTACGTTAAGTCCACTGTCTCTGAGCCTTCAGGCAGGGAAGTAGATACAATCTCTGCACAAGATGCATATACGAGAGTTCATGGAACAAGTTACAGCTCCTGCTGCTGCAACTGATCCCAAGCCATAAGTGATGTTTGTCATTTCTCTCATCCACCATACATTCTAGATTTCCCTCACTCAGCATTTCAGATGGAATAGTTTGTTTGCCTGGAAGGTGGAGAGAAATAGGGGTTAGGGGTGACTCAGACTTTCAACCCTGAGAGACATGAGCCCGTAGTCACCTTGCCCTTAGCAGACTGAAGTTGCTGCAATTGCCTTTTCATTGTTGTTACTGGGTATGGAAGTAACAAGACTCAGAGAATCAGTGGATCCCTGAGTTCCAGACATAGTCTTCCTTGCCTCCATTATGTAGCAGCATTTGAGTTCTTCCTGGTAATCAAGATTGATTACTCTACCAGTGCAATGATTCTTTTCTTTGCCTGCTGGTCTGACAGTGGGTAGAGCTCAAGCTGACTAGGCAGTATCTAGATGCAATAGAACATATCCCTTGGTACAGCATCCTTTGGTAGAAGCACTTGCCACTAGGAAGCTGGACCTTTAATCCAGTGGAGCCTATATTTGTGGAGATGAGAAGCAAAAATTCTACAAATGGGTCACTGGAAGTAATGATGAAAGGGACCAACCCTCAGCATTGCGGGAGCCCTGGCATAAAAGTAGCACATGGTTGAGGCAAGACTGTCTGGGGGAAGTGAGTTAGAACCTGCACAGGACCATCCATCATTCAGCCACATTCAGCCATAGCTGAAGTCAGGGGTAAGACAGGCAGAATATGAGTTGGGGCACCAGAGATACCTGCTCTATCTCAAATTAAATTTTATCATGGATTGGCACCAATCTGTAGACCAGACTGAGAACTTTGAAGTGACTCAATGCCCATCTCATCATTAATTTCCTAGCATTTCTTTTTTTTTTTTTTTACAAGAAAAGAATCCTCCCTGATATAGTTTTCAGAGGCAGCCAGCTCCGTTGTCATCTTCAAACCCCCAATTCCCCACTTCCCCACCTATCCACACTTGGCCACCCAATTCCAGGGCTAAAGTTAGCCCAGCTTCTTTCTAACTAAGTTATTATGATGAAATGAGGAAGTAAGGAGAGGATTCATGCTAAGGATTTAGCAACTTACCATTTTTAGGGCCAACTTTGAGTGAAAATAGTGAATTAGGCAAGTTTGGACCTTTCAATATTCTCTACCTCTTTTTTTAATCACAGCTAAGACCACCAGACTTGTCACCTTATAAAAATTGAGCTATAACTAATTCGTACCAGAGGTCTAGAGTCTTGTATATTACAATCCCAGGGGAATTATTTTTTTCCAAGAATTGTTTAGTAAACTCTCCTTTGTTATGTGGAATTTTCTGCCTGGTTAATTTTTGGCCAATACTTTGGATGAAATGTGGTTTTCTAGAATGACACTTATATAAGGAGCTTTGCTGAGAAACAGGGGCCTGGATAGGATGAATTTGGAAATAACTGGAATCTACACTTCACATCACTGAGTACATCAGTATTTTTTTTCTTCATGGTAGAGAGGTGGAAGAGCAGACTAACCATTCTTCTGGAAACCTTGAGGCGGTGAGAAGTTAAGAATGAAGTAAGCTGGCTCTTCTCTCCAAGGGAGCCAACAGAGCTGAAGGAATAGTCAAAAATCGTGGGAGGGACCTGTGGGGTCTGCATCAGAGGTTGGGAGCTCCTAGGATACCACTCATGAATGCGGCTGGCAGGGAAATGGAGGAATCTTTGTGCAGTCAGAGATTTTCACCCAGTCTCTGGAGATAGGTTGAGAATCCTTCCCAGCTCTATATTCATCCCATCCCCTGATACGGATCCTCTGCTCCAGGCAGCTCCCCTTCCTTTCCCTGTACTCTCTGAACCTGCTTGTACCTCTCCCATCACCATGACTTCTCTGCTCAGCAGTTTCTTCCACATAAAATATCATTATTCGCCCTCTTCACCAGTTCTCCATGGCAGCTCAGGTAACTCCAGGGTACAAGGCATCTTTCCCTCATCTTGCCTCCTAAAACCTATTGCCTGTACCATTTCTTTGTTTGCCTGTGACTGTACTTGTCTTTTCTCTTTCATTGGTATTTTATTTTCCATGTATTTTAATTGTTCACATGAGTCTTCTTTATGTCCAAACTAAAGCAAAACCTCAGTGCTCTGCCCATGGTAAGTGCTCAATAAATGTCAGATTAATGGGTTGGAGACTTAGTCTTGGATGACCCCAGTCCCATCATCCCAGCAGCTAGTCTGTGTGGACAGCCAGATCAGAGCAGTCAAATGATCCCCTAGTTTGTGATACAAATACCAACAAAATAGCAACAAAATAACCAAAGTCACGCATTCTCCCACAAAGGCATTCTTGCTTCTGTTTCACAAAGGCATTTTTAAATTGTCTTATGACTGTCCCCTTTCTACTCATTCTCATAAGTTGAGCTGCTCACTGCTGACTTCTGTGACCCACAACATGCTCCTCCAGAAGTCAATGAATAAAACAAATATAGCAGTGAGAGTCTGGGGTTGGAGGTGCTCCAGTGGCTCTAGAATAGATGACTGAACATCCTAATTTTCAATCAGAAATGAAGGAGCAATGAGATCATTTTCCCTTTGAAACAGGGTTCCTTTCACGAAGGCAGTGTTGCATTTTCATTAGGAAATGTAATGAGATTGGAACACAGGAAATAATTATAACAAGACCCTTGTAGGGCTGGCAGAGAAGTTCTCCCAGGAGACTTGGAAGTGACTTTCTGGCAGTGGTCAGGAGCATGGGCTCTGAAGTCAGATGGACTTAAATTTCAAATCCTCTCTCTGCTACCTACTAGCTCCGAGAACATGAACGTATGACTGTGCCACCCTAGAACTCAGCCTCTCATTTGTAGAATGAGGGTAAATAATGGTAGATATCTAATAGGGTTATTGTGAGGATTAAATGAAATATGTTTGTAAAGTCCTTAGCAGTTAGAAAGGATGAAACAGGAAAAAAAATATGGTACCTTTAGCGAGAGGCATGACTTCCTTGTGAGTGCATGAGGCTGTGGATAGGATAAATCCAATGTTTTTCCCATTGCATCATGACATCATTGTTAAGTAGCATGCAATTACTATAAAACAATCTAAAAGAAGATGTATTAGGATATAGGCTAAGTAACCTCAAAATAAAGTGACTCAAATAAAGCAGGAGTATATTTCTCTCTGATGTCACATTCAGAGATAGAAGGTGGTTCAGAGCAGTTAAGTCATTATATTCCATAAAGTCATTCAGTAATCCAGGTTCTTTCCATCTTGTTGCTCTGGCACTCTCCAGGATGTTACCCCTGCTGAATTGTCAAAGCTGGGTCACTGCCACATTCATGTTTCAGCCTTCAGAATGGAAAAGAGACACATTCAGTGCTTGAAGGTCAAGACTCAAAAGACCCATTCTCTAGTCCTGAACTTAGTTCACGTGGCTGGCCACACCTAACTGCAGGGGAGGCTTCGAAATGTAGTCTCAGAGAAGCCATGTGTCCAGCTAATCCCTAGCTAATACTAGAGAAGAAATGGAGAATGGATTTAAGGGATAAGCAGCAGTCTGCCACAAGGTAACTAATGACAAGGAAGATTGGGCAAGGTAGACTAGATAGACAGATGGTCAATTCAGCCCAACAAATCCTTATTGACACCTTTCATGTAGCTGGCGCCTGGCTCTGTAGGGGATTCAGAGATGACTTAGAGAAAATCTTTGCACTTCAGATACTTACAATTGAAGCAGACTGATGTCCTGTTGGATGTTCAATGTTAGAAAGTCTTCAGGAATAAGTAGAGTTTGTGTGTGGAAGGGACTATGAGGGAACCTGCATAGGACAAGGGTTTGCATAAAGGCACTGAAGTAGGGACCTCTCCTGTTGTGGGGACAGTGAGAACTCCTTGACTTATGGTGCTACGTGTAGCAAGTGCTTAATCAGCATTTCCTAGAAGATATGAATTAATACGGGTTATGTATGGTAAGGGAGGTTAACTAGACATATTGTGGTGATCAGTCACAGTGTATACAAATATCAAATCATTATGTTGTATACCTGAAACTAATATAATGTTATATGACAATTATACCTCAATTAAAATTTTTATATATGGATTATCCAATGTGTAGATGAACCAGGCTTCTTAATGCTTTTTTTTTTTTCGTAATGTTCACCACAGTCTTAAGGATAGAGACAAATACCTGTGGGGCCTATGCTTTGGATCAGACAGATCTAGGTTTGCAATCCTGGCGTTGTCACTTACTTAGCAGTGATGACCCTATAGATAATTTAGCATCTCAGAGCCTTACTTCCTCAACTGTAAAACGAAGGCCTCACATTAAATGATATCTGATCCCTTCTCAGCTAAAGCTGTCTGTGATTCTCAGACAGCACTATGATGGGGGAGGGGGAGGGCAGTTGGCAGGACTGAGCCCTTCCTCATGAGCAGTTTTGCCTGGACCAGGCTATTATGTTCTTTTTTCTCTTTTTGGCCACGCTGCCCAGCTTGTGGGATTTTAGCTCCCCACCCAGGGATTGAACCCAGGCCCTCAGCAGTGAGAGCACACACTCCTAACCACTGGGCCTCCAGGGAATTCCCTGTTATGTTTATTCTTTATGAGTTACTCCATGAGGCAAAATTCAGCCTTTTGGAAAGGGCACAGTTTACCCTGGGTACCCTTCCATCTCCCTACAGTGGACGCCCCTCCAGGCCTGCCCTTTGTCAGTCTGGGGCCCTCATTCGAACCAGAGCTCTCCTTTACAAGGCTTTCCCCCAACCTCCAAAATTACTCTTCTCATCCACCTCTCTACTAATTCATCTTTTCCTCACTGTCAGACCTTGATTAGCTGAGACAAGGAAAAGGGCTAGTTGTAGTGATTCATGCTAAGGTATGATATTCTATTTTTTCAAAAGGATCCTGTTAGTCCTGGAGATTGAATAACTGATGGTAAAAATTCTAAGCACCAGGAGTGCTTGACAGTGGAGTGAGGAGACATATTTGGGCTGAGGGACTATCCTACTGGAAAAAGAGAGATGATGAAGGAGGAGAGAAGGAGAGAGAGAGAGAAAGAAAGGAAAGAAAGAAGAAAAAAGGAAGGAAGGAAGGATGGAAAGTAGGGAGGAAGGGAGAAAGAAGGAAGGAAGGAAAGAAAGAAAGAAGAAAGAAAGAAAGAAAGAAAGAAGGAAGACATAATATGATAGGTGTATCAGAATGATGAAAAGCATGGGATCTGGAACCAGGCAGCCTGGATTATATCTCAGCTATGTCACTGTATAACTTTGGGAAAGGTCTCTGTGCCTCACTTTCTTCATCAGTAAAATGAGGGTCATAGTAGAGCCTGCCTCATGGGGTGGTCGTGAGAAGTAAAAGAGCTAATACATACAACATTCATATACATACAGCATTCATATATATACAGCATTCATATACATACAGCATTCATAGGACAGTACCTGGCATGGAGTAAATGCTCAATGCAAGTTGTCCATGTTGGTTATAAGCCAGTCATTTAGCCAACTTGTTGGTTTACCTCTAAGCTAACATGTAATGGGATTCTGGTGCTTTTCTTTCCTCCAGGTGATCTGGAATCCCCCGAGATCCCTCCGTCTTCACTGCTTCATATTTTCATCCTCTCCTTCATCATTGCTTTAATGTTCATAGCCACAATGATAGTCCTAAGAAAACGGCTCTGCCAAAAGTTTTATTCTGGAAAAGGTAAGTGAGTTTCATTCATGGTAACCGAGTGGACTGGGTATCTGCAGTGTGAGGCTCTGCTTAGCCTCACTGGCCTACAGCTGCCCAGCTTCAAACTAAGTCCACGCAGGGCTTATGAATTGCTTTGGGCTTTTTCTGATGATTTTTCCCCCAGAAAAAAAATGGCTCCAGCCTTCAGGGAGCTGGAATCTTTACACTGAATATTTTTAAAGGAATGTTTTGTTCCTGTGGCCGAAATTGTTTGCTGTGATCTTTGAGCCAAGAAAATGTCATTAGCCTCGTGAGATCAGTGTTATTTTCGCAATACAGATGAGTATGTGGTCAGAGTTCACTCGTGGGAGGATGCCAGGATCCTTTATGAGGATTCCTTTAGTTCTCATTCCTCCTTTCTCCATTCTGGGTCTGAGCTGGGCTGAGCCCTCCTCCTCCCCACAAGAATCTGAATCTTCTGGTTGGGTAAGGAAAGGAAAAATGTATGAGGCCATCTGGGGGTAGGGAAAGCACATGATTGGTGGTACCCTGAGGTCTTTCACCAGCTCCCTCCTCACCCTGTCACATGCTCACCAACCCATTCCTATTCTATTGTGACAGCTGGGACAGAGCATGCCTGTGGCCTTTGAGCCCATGCCAGAATACCTGCAGGCCTATCTGGTGCTTTCCAAAACTGTTCCTTTGTCAGCACCCAGTGAGCTCCTCCCAAGATCTAAACATGGCCTATAGAAAAGGAAAATGCATCTGGGAATAATTCAGTAGGAATTTGGAATGGTCACTATTTGAGAATTGGGGGGATTTTAGGTGATTGTTATCCTACGTCTACAGTCTAACTTCTGTAGTCTCATCTGCCGTGAAATATTGTCATAATTTTTCCTTTGACCTGTGTGTGCATTAGCTTGGGTATTAACCACAAAACCCTCTACTATGGAATCCAGGATCCAAGAACTATTGTCAAAAGAAAGAGGGGGGTTGGGGAGGAAGGAAGAAGGGAAGGGAGGGAGGAAAGGAGGAAAAATGGAGCGGGGAGAGAGAGAGGGGATAGAAGTGGAGGGGAAGGGCAATTCACCATAAAGGAGGAATTACAGGGTCTTGCCCCAAAGAACTTTGACTAAACAGAATCACTTCTGCAAATCTATGACCTCAGAGAGTCATGACAGATGCAGCTCATCAGAATCTTACCTTCTGCATTCTTTGATTACCTCCCTCATACATACCTCTCAGAAACAACTTTATAACCAAGGTTCCAGACCTGGGACCTGAGAGCCCATTAGCCACCTCAGAAATGAGCAGCAGAGTCTTCTGTCCCTACTCTCTTTGGGAAAATGAAATGGAGCCACATTTCTTAAAGACAGAGCAGAAAAAAGAAATCCTCCCCTCATCCCCCATCCCAATCTCAAGAGTAAGTGAAGCTATCAGTAGCTTCAAGCTGGGTGCAAGTCTCAGGCACCAACTGGAGTGGGAGAGATTTGTTACTAATAAGAGGTAAGTGAATACATTTTCAAATGATTCCTTATCTGTTTTTAATGAACCAGAGTGAAATCACCGTTGCCTATGTAATAACCCCCCTCTCTAACTCTTGTGCTTTGGGATCTGCTTTCTTGCAAGGGAGTAAACAGATACACATGTGGAAATGCGTCTGCCATGTACACAAACTCACATCACAGAAGAAGCTTGAGAAGTTCTGGTACTCTGGATAGAGCTTTAAACCAGTGACAGAAGCTAGGTCTAGACCTGGTGCTCCCACATATTGGTTCTATGATCTTGTACGAATCACTCAACTTCTTTGAGGTGTTTTTTCCATCTGATGCAGGAAGCAATATGAGAATAACATTTTCCAGCTTATTGATCCAACCTCACTGCCACGACTGTGGTTCATCCTGGACTAGGGCAGAACCCTCCTACTTGTCTCCCTGCACCCACTCCTGCCTCCAATGTGGTCTATTTTCAACTTAGCTAGAACAGGCATTTAAATTCTCAAATCTACCGTGTCTCCTCTGCTCACACCTCTTCCATGACTTCTCACTGCTCACCGGGTGAAGTCCCAACAAGCCCCTGGTCACATGACTCACGTCTCGGCTTTGTACCCTCGTTTTCCAAGCTCTAGCCGTACAGAATTGTCTGGTCCACAGAGGTATCTCATTCTTGCAATTCTGAGTTTTCTCATATAATATTCACTCTTTCTAAAATACTTTCTTTTCTTTGTCCACCTGAGTTGGAGTCATCCTTTGAATCTTAGCTAAGCTGTCACTTCATCAAGCCTTCCCTGATTCTACTCCCACACCTGACTCTACTCCCTCACGACACCCATTACTTCAAATCCCCTTGTTAGATATTTCCATAGCACCTACTTCTCCTTTCAGTGCACTCAGCACACATTACATACTTAGGGCCTGTTTTAATAGCTTGGGCTATAAATGGAATTGCATCCCTTTTAATTTTCCAAATCCTCAAGTACCCACCTGCCTACCTCAGCAAGAAGTCCAGTGTCTCCCTCTTACAGTATGTACTTCCCCACCTCCCACAGACTGTCAGGAGGCTTGCTTAGCCCCCAAGGTCAGTGCTGCTTCAAAACAGGCAGGAAGGGCTTCCCTGGTGGCGCAGTGGTTGAGAGTCCGCCTGCCGATGCAGGGGACACGGGTTCGTGCCCCGGTCTGGGAGGATCCCACATGCCGTGGAGCGGCTGGGCCCGTGAGCCATGGCCGCTGGGCCTGTGCGTCCGGAGCCTGTGCTCTGCAACGGGAGAGACCACAACAGTGACAGGCCCGCCTACCGCCAAAAACAAAAAAACAAAAAAAACAGGCAGGAAGGTTACTGGGGAGCTAGGTCAGTTCACCAGAGGGCACTGGTTTTGAGCTGCAGCTGTTTCTACTGCTGTGCAACATCTCTTTTCCCTCTGGGTGTCTGTGTCCAGCACACAAAGGTACCCTTGCCAGTCCAAATCCCCACACAGACCAGCGTGATGCAGGATGGCAACTCTTCTGGCTCCCCTCACACGTTCTACCATTGCTCCTAAAGCAAGATTCTCATGGGCTGGTGTGGCAGAAGGGGCTTCCTGCCTTAACAGCAGCTGTGCCCAGCCAGCCTCTTCTGTGCTCAGCCTTTGTATTGAGCCTGGGACATCAGTCATAACTGCCTTATCTTGAGTTCCTCTTGGCAACATTGCTGTCCCAAACTTCTAAATCTATCAGAGTCAAATAAACAGGTCCACCCAGAAGGCTCTTTGGCTCCTAAATAGATTTACCCACCTATGTCTCAGTAACCAGCTCTGCACACCAAGGTGTATAGGGAGGCTGTTGACAGTCCATAAAGGGCTCTGTTTACCATCTCCACTTAAGAGGAACCATTCAATAGTTCACGGCTGCAGGGTGACTTGCTGGGTTCCAGAAAAGAAGTTGGCCTTCTATTATAAAAACAATGTCAAGTTCTGCTTCATCTGCTAATCTTTAAATTTCCTGAGTTCAGGGACTGTGTTTCTCTTATTCATCAGTATATGTCCAGTGTCTAAAACATTACCTGGCATATATAGACGTTTTAGAATTTTAGACATTTAACCTCCCATGTGCAGATATGTATGCTAACCTGCTCTGTACAATGTAGCCATATGTGGTTATTTAAATTAAATAAAAATTCAAGTCCCTGGTGATATTTTAAGTGCTCATATATTGTAGGTGTTCAATAGCCACATGTGGCTAGGAGCTACTCTATGGGATAGAGCAGTATTTCCAATTTCTACTGGATTCAATAAATATAATATGGTATTTCAATAAATATAATATATTTCAATAAATATGATCATTAAAAACCAAAACATATTAAAAGAATTTCTATAAAAGTTTCTAAATGTTTATACTTGATTTCTATATCTATCTCATCATAGACTGTTAACAATCAGTTCACCCACTGGTACCAGCCCATGGACCACATTTTGAGTGGCACTGCCCTAAAAGACTGAGCCAGGACTTTGCAGGGATTTAAACCAAAGGCCAAATATGCTGGCTAATGCTTGCATGAGAACCACAGAGAATGGCAGCACTGACCTCAGGCATTAGAGACCTTCACTCAATCTCCAACATTCAAGGGCAATTTTTATAGGCTAACCATTGGGCTCCTTTCAAATACAAACACTCTTTTTTTTTTTTTTTTTTTTTTTTTTGCTGTACGTGGGCCTCTCACTGTTGTGGCCTCTCCCATTGCGGAGCACAGGCTCCGGACGCGCAGGCTCAACGGCCATGGCTCACGGGCCCAACCGCTCCGCGGCATGTGGGATCTTCCCAGACCGGGGCACGAACCCGCGTCCCCTGCATCGGCAGGCGGACTCTCAACCACTGCGCCACCAGGGAAGCCCTACAAACACTCTTGGAGGAGATTTCAGTGTGGGATAGAAGCCCTCTGAGTCCAGGCCAAGGTCAGGATGGTTACGAGGGAGTTACAAAGAATCTCATGTACAGAGCAAAAGCAGAATTAGGGATGGATTGAGTTCAGGAACCCAGGCAACTGTAGGACATGGGCATCAAGCCCTGGAAGAAAATCAGAGTGGGAGGGAACATGTGAAATCAGTGGTTGAGAAAGAGATGAAACCAGGGAAACGGTGATCAGCAGCGTCCCATCATGTGAACTTGTGCTTCTGCCCCAGGAATTACTTTGAACAAGTATGTCATTTATACCTTAGAGTAAATTAATTGATCAGACCTTCTGTTTAGGGAAGACAGGAAGGAAGTGGTATTCAGGACTAAAGCAGAACAGGGAGAGATAATTTCAGAGACATTTCCTGGGCTGAATACCCAAATTAGCAGCCCCTCAGCCTCTGAGTACCTGGGGGCCAGAGGCAGACAACAGAATGGGAAGTAAGTGGGGGCCTTCTTTCTTCACAGTTTTCTCCTAAGAGTATGGTTTTTCGTCATATTCAGCCTGAGGTCTCAAACCACGGTGGGCATTTGGACTTCTATATGTGGATTTATTTGGAGTTATTTTTTGTTCTGCCATTGTTTAGCCTATAAACAGAACTATTTCCTCGTTAGTCTTCACCCATCCCTGGATTTTTTCTTTTCCAGACACAACGAAAAGATCTGTCACCACGGTAAGGAGGGCGGTGGACAGAGCTGTGAGTAATCATGATGTTTCTTTTCTTTTTCACCCCCTTTCCTCTCCCAGCATGAATTAAGAAATAACCTCTATTAATGCACCAAGGGCAACTGAATAGTTTAGGCTCGTGCAGAATCTTCCTGTTAAGTGGCATTTTTAGCCCGGTTTTCTTGCAACCCTGCGTTGTTCCATACCTTTCTTGGAGAACAAGATGGTGTCTTGTATAGCCACAGAACAACTATATAGCCTTTCGTCTGTCTGTATTCCTAAGCACCCCTAGAAAATAAGGCACAGGACATCTGGGCTCACAAAATTAGATGCACGGTTAAATGTAACAGTAAGGAGAAGATATTCAACTGTGGCATAATCAACAGCTGATGTTTTTGCAACAGTTGTTAAGCACACTGTTGGGGGCTGTGTGTCAAGGGCATTGCTGGGGATGTAGAAGTATGTCATGAGGTTGACCGGCATGGAGCTGGACTTTGTGGAAGAGAGAGGATGTGATCTGGAGGTTAGGAGAAGTAGGGTTGCTGAAATCATTCAGGCTCATTGGGTGAAAAGCTTAGACCCTGGGGAAGTGGTGTATTGGGGACCAACAGGCTTGGGTCTCATTGTAAGATGGGTATTTCTGGCTTTCTTGGGAAAGTTGCCTTTCCCTGCAATCTAGGGATCACATGGTGTGACACACAAGTTTATGAGTCATCAAAATAATGATAGGCAATTCATAGAAATTTCTAAATAACTATGTATCAGCTAGTCAGAATATTCAGAACTGTTCATTTTCAAATTCTGTTGAATATATCCCCAAAATTCCAGAGGCACCAATTGTGAAAATAACCCTAGAAAACCTTCAAATACAGGGTCTGTGTCTGGCTTATGCATCAGACATGGCAGCTTATAAGCACAAAATAAAACTTAAAAGAATGAAATGAAAAGAGGCTCCTGCACCCTCCCCGTCTCCACCACTTCCCTGAAAGCGATTCTTGAAACTACATCCTGTGACTGTATACTCATCCCCGGGCACAGCACCAGGAAAGAAATGCAGCTTAGGCCGGACTGTTACCCTGAGCTTTTCTGAATCAGCAGCAAGATTTTCTTGACTCAGAAAACTTTCAGGTCAATGCTGGCAGGCCTGATGGAAACATTCATTTCTTGAGAAACAAAAACCCTATATTCCTATAAATTGATCTGCTTGGCCTACATGTGAGTTTCCATGGGATAGGCCCAATATTTGTCTGAATTTCACGAGGTCAGAGTGTATAAGCGACTCCTTCTATGGCTCAGCATAAGGAAGAAAGCGTAGTGGAAGTCCTGAGCACAGAGGTAATAAACTCAAATGCCTACTAGGGCCAGGCAGGTGATGAAATGAGTAAACACTGTCTAGTATAACCTGATAGGGAGTGGGGGAGGGATTTCAACAAATTGGAGAGTATATTCCCTGTCAATTTAGCACTAGCCTAACATTGCCTGAGAAGATGGAAATCCAGATTTTTATATAAAAACGACCTAATTACTAAATGCTGGCTGAAAGTATTTCAAATACCAAACAAACTAAATAAAACATGCCCGTAGGCTAATTGAGCCTGTCAATGACCAGTTTTCAAGCTCTTTCCTAGAGAGAAAATATTGTCAGGAAAGAGCCTAGGATCTGAGTAATGAAGGCAGAAACACCTATTTGAAGAACTGAACGCTCAAAGGCTTGCTGCCAACCTAAATGTCTGTCCTATGGCCTGCCACATGGTCTGAATATTGCACTGTTATAAAGTGACTTCCGTGGATTAACAGTGTATCACCGTCATTTTTAACCAGTACAGCTCCTTATAAACAGAAAAATTTCACACCTTCTTTTAATGGTGTCTGAAATTCAAAATAGAGTAACTATCTTGATCAAAAATCAAGTTAAAGAAATGGGACTAATTTGCTCCTCTCCCTGACCGGCCCCCCGCCCCTCCACAATTATATATAGTCACAGTCTCTACCTTTTAACCTGGAGGAAGGGAGAGTCAGGGAGGTGAGAGAATGATGCTTCTCTCCTCTTTCTCCCTCACCCCTCCTTGGCACTTACCTGAGAATATGTGGTACAGTGTAAATAAGTCAGGACCACTTAGATATACATCATAGAAGACACACATAGGAATGTACCCGGTACTAATACTTATAATAGCAACAAATTAGAAATAATCAAATATGAATCAATAGGAGAAAAGATGAATAGGAAGACTAGACAGTAATTAAAATGAAAGCACCAAAACTAGATGTATTTTTGAGATGAATAAATCTGAACAATATAATTTGGAGAGGAAAGACAGGTACAGAAAGATACAGATAGCATATTACCAATGACAGAGAATTTAAAAACATGCAAACAACCCCTAAGTAGTGTTTATGGGAAACAGTCATGTGATATAAAAGTACAAAAATAGCATGGAAGTGATAAACATCAAATTTAACCTCAAACTGGGTAGTGGTTATACAGATGTTCATTACATTATTCTCTATATTTTATGCCTGAAATATTTATTTTTATAAAAAAAGAGGTCACAATTAAAATTCAAGACATTTAGATTTAAGTTTTTCTGTGAGCTAGCTACATAATCTTAGGTAAGATCTGCTCCCTCTCTGTGCTTCAGTTTTGTCATCTGTAAATTGAGAAAGTTGGACCAAATCCAGAAGGGCAAACAGGCCTCATGTCAGGTGTAGGGAATGCCTAGAGCAGAGATAAGGATGGTTTGGAAGACTATTTCTAGATGGAAAGTGTGGTGATTGATGAATGAATAATGTCTGCCTTGGGTGTGGGGTGGGAAAAGTCATGGTCCTTGACAATATATTTAAAAAAAACAAACAATTATGTGTTTATCTGTATTTCCATTCATCTTTGTCATGTACATACATACATGACATTATTTTGTGTTCTACATGTTTCAGTTGCATTCAGAGTTATTTTCAGATTGATCCAAGTCTTTGTAATCATGTTTAGAGCTGCATAAAATGTAGAACTTGACTGATGATCACTAGTGATGAAGTATTAAAGGAACAAATTACTCATTTTTACTTAGCATAATGTTTTATGGTTTTGTCAAGACAAATATCAATGTGTTAGATTTTCAGCTTTTTAATTTCCTCCCTAAAAAGTTGCTCATCAGTTATTAACTCTTTATTTAGAATGGATTTAATGCTTTGGATAATATCCCCTGGGAAGAAGAGGGAGCCAGACATGGAGATACTGATTTGAGAAATAGGAAGAGGCTAGGTCTGGGGCCCAGTGTTTGGACAGCCGAGAAAACTTGGTACGTGTTGTTGGGGGGGAGGGGTACTTCAGGCTTCTCCAGAGAAACAGAACCACAGAACCACTAGGAGACCAAAAAGTATGAAATCTGTAGGGCAGGCTGGCAGGCTGGGAACTCAGGTAAGAGCTGAAGGTGCAATGTTGAGTCCCAGATCTATAGGTCAGGCCAGCAGGCTGGGGACTCAGGTAGGATTTCTACATTACAGTATTGAGGCAGAATTCCTTCTTCTCTGAGAAACCTCAGTTGTTGCTCTCAGGGTCTTCAACTGTTTGAATGAGGCCCATCCACATTATGGAAGGTAATCTGCTTTATTTAAAGTCAGTGGACGGTAGGGACTTCCCTGGCGGTCCAAGTGGTTAAAGACTTCACCTTCCAATGCAGGGGGTGTGGGTTTGATCCCTTTTCAGGGAGCTAAGATCCCACATGCCTCAGGGCCAAAAAAACCAAAACATAAAAACAGAAGCAATATTGCAACAAATTCAATAAAGACCTTAAAAATGGTCCACATCAAAAAAATCTTAAAAAAAAAAAAGTCAGTTGACAGTAAATGTTAATCACATCTACAAAACACCTTCACAGCAACATCTAGACTAACATTTCACCAAACAACTGGGCACATTAGTCTAGCCAAATTGACATATAAAATTAACCATCACAGTATCAGGAGTTGAGGGGAACATTTTGCTTGGAATAAGTCAAGTTATCAGACCTCTCAGAGCCTTTAAAAATAGAAGTATGTGGCCATCTATTTTCTGGTCATTGGAGTTGTCCAAATGACCATGGCTCTGTCTAATACCTGCTCATCCATGTAGCTGCCACCCCAGATTTTCATGCAGACTAACTATTTAGGGTTTTTTGTATATTTCAGCAGGATTTTTTTCTCAGCTCACTGCCTCTCAACCTTTCAGCAACAAAAGAACATCTGTGGCATCAGACTCTGCCACTTTATGTATTTTGAAATAAAGAATATCTGAGTAGATCTAGAGGGAAAAAAAAACAACAGACTTGTAACCAAAAAATACTTGATAAAATCAAACTACAGTTTTTGGAAATTACTTCTCAGTAAAATGAAGAGATTACATGAAATAGATTTGACTTATCTAATATCTTGTTTCCTTACCAACACCCAATGAGAAATTTTAAAATGTACAGATAGCTTTGGAAAGTCCCCTTGAGTGGAGCCGGCACACTCTGTGAGGTCCGATTCTCCCTACACTGTTTTCATCATCATGCCAGTCTCCTGTCTGTAAACTAGGTCCAAACTCCTTTGCATGGCTTTTCAGGGCATCCTTCTCCCTCTCCTGTTCCCATGCCAAGCTCATTCCTACCTCTGTGCCTTTGCTCATGTTGTATCTTCTGCCTGGAATGCCCTCCCCATTCCTTCTTGCTGGCCCAAATTCAAACTTCTTGCAGGATCTATCTTAATATAGAATAATAATTAGCATTACTATTGTTATAATGCCAGACCACTGTTCTAAACACTTTAGAGGTACTAACATTTAATCCTCACAGTAGCCCTATGAGGTATATACTTACCCCCACCATCTCCAGTCTTAGAGATGAAGAGATACTTGTGCAAGGCTACATGGCTAGTAAATACAAGGTCCAGTAAATGGACCTGTGTATCCCAATCCAGAGCCCACGCCTATACGCTACACTGTACTCCCTTTCTTAATCTGTAAGACTCTCTCCCCCAACTCACCCATCTTTCTTTTTCCCTCTGCACTGTACACACAATCTATACTACTCTTAAGCATGTGGTCACAGCATTATTTTCTGGCTGCTTCCAAATGTACATATTTTATGTCTACTTAGTCAATGCAATGAAGTGAGATATTACCGTTAATGAAACTATTGGGTATTTGGTGTTTGTTTTATTGTCCATTTGTCAGTACTTCTCTTAGTTTATTCTGTGATACATTTAAAGAAGGTGACTGATACCAAATTTGGCTCACTACTAAAAAATCTTGTTTTAGTTGAGTTTGCCAGCTCAAAAAAGAATAACTTATCATGATTTCTAGAACATCTGTAGTACTTTTAGTAGGCACCTATTAATGAGAATCAGCCACAGTTAACACTTTACTATCCTACCTTTTTACCTAGTTTACCTACCTTTTTTTTGTATCAGCAAAAAAAAGGTAGGTAAACTACAGCCAGGTGTCAAATCCCCTCTTGTTTTTTGTGGGTTTTTTTTTTTTGCGGTACGCGGGCCTTTCACTGTTGTGGCCTCTCTCGTTGTGGAGCACAGGCTCCGGACGCGCAGGCTCAGTGGCCATGGCTCACGGGCCCAGCCGCTCCGCGGCACGTGGGATCTTGCCGGACCGGGGCACGAACCCGCGTCCCCTGCATCGGCAGGCGGACTCTCAACCACTGTGCCACCAGGGAAGCCCCCCCTCTTGTTTTTATAAACAAAACTTTATTGAATTTTTATTGAAACTTAACCATGCTCATTGTTTTCATATTGTCACACCCCCCGCAAATTTCACACCCCTTCCTCTGCTTCTGATGGCAGAGTTGAGTAATTGCAACAGAGACCGTATAGACCATAAAGTTTAAATTTTTTATAATCTGGCCCTTTACAGAAAAAGTTTGCTGACCCCTGACCTAGAGGCTTTTCCAGGCTTTGCGCCTCCTCCCACCTCGATGTACGTTTTCCTGTACTAAGCGACCTAAGGCCACCCCCACTCTTACCTCAACTTCATGAAGTCTGAAGACAGAGCCCACCAGGAAGTGCTTAGGCCCAGCCAGCTCGGGGGTGTCACTCTCCCACACGCATTCTCTGTCACCCCAGCTCTGCCTCACCCCCAAAACCACCCCTGTGGGGACAGTGTTAGGTTCCAGGCTTTCCAGGAGCCATCCTGGGCCCTCACATTCTTACTCAGCATCACCTCGGGAGATGAAGTCTTGGGACTTGCTCTGAGCATGTCCTTTGGACATACTTCATTTTTAAAATTTTAATTTTAATTTATTTTTATTTAAGTATAGTTGATTTACATTATTGTGTTAGTTTCAGTTGTACAGCAAAGTGATTCAGTAATACATATATATATACTTTTTCAGATTCTTTTCTATTATAGGTTATTACAAGATATTGAATATAGTTCCCTGTGCTATACAGTAAATCCTTGTTGTTTATCTATTTTATACATAGCAGTGTGTATCTGTTAATCCTGTACTCCTAATTTATCCCTCCCTCCTGCCCCTTTGGTAACCATAAGTTTGTTTTCTATGTCTGTGAGTCTGTTTCTGTTTTGTAAATAAGTTCTTTTGTATTATTCTTTTTAGATTCCACATATAAGTGATATAATATGATATTTGTCTTTGTCTGACTTACTTCACTAAGTAAAATAATCTCTAGGTCCATCCATGTTGCTGCAAATGACAATATTTCATTCTTTTTATGGCTGAGTAATAGTCCATTGTGTGTGTGTGTGTGTATATATATATATATATACACATACCACATCTTTTTAATCCATTCATCTATTGATGGACACTTAGGTTGCTTCCATGTCTTGGCTATTGTAAATAGTGTTGCTGTGAACATTGGGGTGCATGTTGCACATACTTCTGGCAAGACTTTTATCTCTTGCTCTTGTGTACATACTAGGATTGCACTTCTCTGCGATTAATTAGTAGCCAAGTGTGGTCATGTGACTTGCTTTGGTCAACTAAATGTAAGCAAAAGTGATCTTTTTTACTTTGGGGTAGAAGATATAATAGGTAGTGTGTGCCTTGCCATATTTTCTTTTTCCATCTGCAACATTCAAGGTAGTGATTGCTACAGCAGCCTGGGTTTCTGAGTAACTACAAATAACAGGGCCCCCTGCTGACCCTCACTGGACATGGAGCATGAGCAAGAATATATCTTTGTTTATTATATTGAGATTTAAGAGTTGTTTGTTCCTGCAGCATAATTTAGTCTATCTTGACTGATACAACAGGGAAACAATAGACCATTTGTTACCATTTAACATCCTGTTTCTGAGAAATAATAATATGGAAAAATGCTTTCTATATTAAAAAAAAAGTAAGGTATAAAAATTTACTCACCATATAATTAATGCTCTATTTAAAAAATGTTTTAAATATACCCACCACACCCCCTTTCTCCCAAAAAAGTTAAGTAAAAACATTAAAATGTCCATGATCATTGTCTTTATGTTCTGGAACCTTGTATTGTTTTCTTCTTTTATGTTTCCTGAATTTTCTTTGTACTTTAGTACATTTTTAAATATCCCAATATCACTTTTAAGTACCCAGGGGTGCCTATTAGATAAAGAAAGATGCTTTCTGAAGCCCTTTTAACCGTCCCGCACTCACCTCTCTGTATCTCAGTAGTCACATGCATTATATAGGGCTCTTCACTGGGTCCTCATCAACTTGAGGGAGAGAAATGCTATACCCCCCTTTCAAGGACACACACCAATGTCTTTGTTTCCTTTCAGAGATTCTTTGCTCAGCCAAGCTAGAAGGGATGGATACATGCTCCAAGCATGTAAGAGATGAGGTGATTTGCACAAGGTCATCTTATAACTTAGTGATGGAACTGGAGTCAGACTTCAGGCTTCCTGAGTCCTCGTCTGTGGCACACTGCCCTTTCCATTTGTGGAAGTTCTTCTTGCAGCTAACTTTACTCACTTGCGATGCTGTTCAGGCCCACGGCTTCTTGCAGTTATGCAGGCAACCAAGCTGTCAAGCAGTATAACTTGAGGAGTGGATTCTGATACCATAGATATGTATCATGCTTCCTTAAAAAAAAAAAAAGAGTTATTCTAGTCATCAAACCATGCTTTCTTAGAGCTTCCAGACCATGTAGCCTGACTTCTCCACTTTAGAGATGGTGAGACTGGGGCTAAGGGATGTTAAGTGACTTTCTTGATGAAATAATGACAAAAAATAAATAAATAAAAGATCTTGTGATCCCCAGTATAACACTATTTATTCATTCATTCATTCATTCGCTCTAAAACATGTATTGTGTCTGCTATTTGAAAGACTCTGTGTCAGGTAGGCCATGTGAGAATTATAAGGATGAATTAAGCACATGAGTCATCCAAGCGTCTTACAATGAAGTATTGGAGATGAGGTACTCAAAACCCTGTTCTCATTGCCATAGTTTGGGTTAAAATTAAAATAAAAGAGGCCAGCTTTCTATATACCCCCTAGTCATTGATCCAATCTCTACATTTTGTTTTATTTTGTTTTTTTACTTGAGTCTCTTGTCTTCCCCCTAAGAACTTCCACCTGAGAATTGACCACAACCTTGGCATTCCATCATGGCACCATGAATGTGTCTCCTTTCCCCCTTCCTACTCCAGTGGTTCCCAATCTTTTTTTATAAGCCTTTAAAAAGGAGATATTAGAAAGAAAACCTATATATACTGAGTAGGAAAAGTTTGAGTCGTCTTCCTATGTTCCTCCTTTACTCTCACACTACTATCACACTCAAACACATCTGACACCAGATGTGTGGAGGTTTTCCCCACACCAAGCAATTCTCTGCCTCACCAGGTGAGTGTCCTACAATTTAACTCAATTCTGACACTATCTACCTGGTGATAGCATGAGATCCCACAGCTTAAGGGCTCAGTCCCACAAGACTGCCCCCACCCTACTTCAGATGCCAATCATGAATTCAGGTTGTCACCTGTACTTCTGACCAATCAGCTATAAATCTGAGATTCTCATGCCCTTCTCCTTGGGTTCAACTAATTTGCTAGAGCCATTCACAGAGCTCAGGAAAATTGGTTACCTAGGTTTACCAGTTCATTACAAAAGGATATGATAAAGCATACAGATGAACATCCAGGTGGAAGAAATGTGTAGGGCAAAGTACTTGGGAAGGGACACACACAGCTTCCATGCTCTCTCCACGTGCCACTCTCCCAGCCCCTCCACATGTTCACCAATACAGAAACTCTTCAAAACCCTTCCTTTGGGGATTTTTAATGGCATGATGAATCATTAACTCCATTTTTAGCCCCTCTCCCCTCTCTGCAGAATAGGGGGTGGCGCTGAAAATTCCAAACTTCTAATTATGGCTTGGTCTTTCTGGTGACCAGCACCCATCCAGCAGCCCACCAAGAGTCACCTCACTAGACCAAAAGACACTGCTACCACCCAGGAAAGTCCAAGGGATTTAGGAGCTCTGTATCAGGAACCAGGACCAAATATTAGAAGAAAAGATGCTCTGAGTGCTCTTACCACTTAGGAAATTACAAAGGTTTTAGGAACTCTGTGCCAGGAATTGGGGGCCGAGACCAATGTATATATTTTCTATTATCTCACAAAAGTAGGTTAAGACAGTGGCAGAATTGGGATAGAGGATATAAAGACGCTTCCATAGGTCCCTGCAAAGACTTCTAAGGTACCTTGTGCTTCTTGGAACATATTTGGAAAATCATGTAATAGAAGTGATCTTCTATGATCACTTTATTCTAAAGCCCACCTTATTTTTTGCGGTACGCAGGCCTCTCACTGCTGCGGCCTCTCCCGCTGCGGAGCACAGGCTCCTGATGCGCAGGCTCAGCGGCCATGGCCCACGGGCCCAGCCGCTCCGCGGCATGTGGGATCTTCCCGGACCGGGGCACGAACCCATGTCCCCTGCATCGGCAGGCAGACTCTCAACCACTGCGCCACCAGGGAAGCCCCTAAAGCCCACCTTATTTATCTAGCCACAGAATCCCCAGAAATGCCCACCCCACATCATGCTTCCTTTCCACACAGAGCACAGCTGTCCCAGGGAGGGAGAAGGGGCTGGAGGCATCAGGAATAGCCTCACTCACAGAAGTCTCTGTGTTTTTTATGGTTCTCTGTGGCTTTCAAGAGGTACACATAATGCACGAAAATTCAGAGATGGGGGAAAAATATCACTTTGGGCTGGGGATAATCAGGGAGGAGGAAAGGTTTCATGGAGGAGGTGACAGTTGAGCCAGGCAGAAAGAGAAATAGCAGACTATTCTAGATAGAGGGGACATGGGAGGGAAGGCAGAGAGACCGGAAGACATGAAGCATCTGAAGGAAAAGGCATGTGATCTCATTTGGCAAGAGCCAGGTGTGGGATAAGGGGAAAGATTGTTGGGGGCCATATCGTGAGCCATGAATTCTAGGCAAAGGAGATTAGATTTTACTCACCAGGCGTGGGTGCCTTGGTCAGGTCTCAGCAGGAGACAGAGGGCACATACAGAGGTGGGTAACTGAGGCAAGTTTACAAGTTTTTACTCTTTACAAAGACATGAGCAGGATGAGGGGAAACCAGTGAGGGATGTTGGACATCCTGAGACTAGCAAGAGCAGGGACCAGTGACTGAGCCTCAGCCTGAAGGGGAAAGGGGAGGGAGAGTTACCAAAACACTGGTGAGAACAGCAATGGGAAAGGGTTGCCCACTGGAGCTGTGGGCTTTAACGGAGGAATAAAACTGACCTGCAAACTGCCCAGAAGGTGGCTGAGAAAGAGATACTCCAACCTCACCCTCCTATCCCCGATGCAATCTCCTTTCTCCCCTGAACTGAGGGAATGGAAACCAGAGGAAAGAAAGGCCAGTGGTGCAATCTTGGGGTATGAACAGGACAGAGCAGGGTGGAGAGAGCATCTGCAGGAACAAACAGAAATATCTGACACAATCGGAATTCTAAAATGCCTGAATAGGGAAGCCCCAAGAACTTTGCTCCAGTATTTGAGCTGACTACAGCCCAGAGTACGGAGGAGAGAAGCCTCTTGCCACAGGTCTGGAGAGAAAAGCTGAAGATTTGGACTAGGGCAATGGTCGAGGGGGTGGAAAGAAAGATTTAAGCCATGCTGCCTTTTGAGCGTTGTTTTCTAACTCCAGTTTTCTCACTCCAATCTGATTTTGAGAGGTTATGTATTTTCTAGTCAGAAAAACGGTTTTCCTATTTGTTGACTTTTCTCCCCAGATTTGAATCTGTGGCCTGATGAGCTGGAGTGACCTGATGGGACATCCTCAAGAAACTTCTAGACTCTGAACAAGAATCCCTTGGCCTGCAGAGCTTGTTGTGTGCACTTTTCAAATGCCTTTGTGTGAGCCAGCACTTTAATCTGGAGACTGCAGCAAGACTAGGCAGCACCTGCCAAGGTGTACTTACGGAAGTCAGGCAGCCACCCCTCCACTGATCTGGGCTCTCACTCCTGCAGCCCATGGGTCCAATCACACACTACTGCAGTTTAGAAAAAGACCACACTGGTTGCTGGACCCCAGTGAGTGTCCTCAGGCTCTTTGTTGCTCCTGGATGGGAAACAAAAGGAATTATTTCCCCCTAAGTTTCCAAAGTGATTTCCAGAAGCAGAGACCAGTGGAAATTTCCAGTTACAGAAGTAGACAGATTGCCAGTAGAGTTACTTTTATCTGTAGTTTCCTCTGGCTACTGGACAAGCCTATTGAGACTGCGAGCTCACAGACAGGGCTTTATACAAAGTCAAGCCATAATTGACACATTTTGTGGCTTACAGGAATCTTGAAAGCATCTGAGTTGTTCTAGTGAAGTATTTAAGCATTTAAGTACACAGAGTGGTCAACTACAAATTGTGGAAAAAAGCCATTGAGTATTATTTGTGAGGTCTGAATCACAAAGCATTGGTTTTAACCTGTAATGGCACCATATTGAATGGTGCTTTTTTTTAAAACTACATCCTTCCTTCAAAAAATTCTGTCTCCTTAACCTCAGAAGCCAATGATACACATTTTAATTTTTGGCATGCTAATATGCTACTTCTGCAAAGATTTCAGATGAGTAGCCATGATGGTCAAAGCCCCAGACTAAGTCTCCTTTCCTAGCCCTCTATATGAGTTTAAACTTAACCTTTCAGTGGCTCTGTTTCTAGGTCTGTGATACGGTGATACTCACTAGCTGAGGCCTTTGATGGTCAGCACTAGAAATCCTGTGAGATCCCCTTATGGGTGTGTCAAGGAGGAGGGTAACTGGACGTGGTGACATCAGGCTAATCATGTTAAATTTGGTCTTTGTGCTGGGACCACAAAGCTCAGGACCTTAGTTGACCCCTAAACTATCCAAATGTAAACATTATCAAGCATGACAGATGGATGAGTGGGCCTGAAGCAAACTCTTTAACTGGTGTACAGACTAAGAATAATTTTAGGTTTATGGGAATGAAGGGGTGTGAAAGTGAGTAACACACAAATAGTATAACATCTCAGTTTCTTCTGTAGACATCAAAGAATGCCGTTGAAGAATAAAACTCAATTGTTTATTCTTCAACGTGTTCTGATGTCCTACTTTTGGCTAAGTCATTTCCTCAGGGCCCATCCAGGTCAGTAGGTTTAATGTTCCATCAGGCCAGTTGGCTCCCATAGGTTTAAAAGCCTTTGAGGCACACTCAGATGCCCTCTTCAGAAGGGCAGGTCCCATGGTTTGGTCTGGGGTCCCTGCTGGAGAAGCAGCACCTCCTAAGGCTGCAAAGATCAGAGCAGGCAGACAAGGCCTTCTCCCTGAAGAAGCAAGTCTCTACATGCTGAGCCCCACCTCCCCACAGATATGTGGCTGGCATGCTGCATCCTTGGGTGGTAATATTTAACTCTATTAGGAACCTGATGGCATAATGGTTTCCATCAAAATACCACCATCTTTAGTCCTAGATTGGGGCTATTTTCTGAAATACCAAATAGGGTCAGGGCTGCCTACCTCCAATATTCCAAAATTCAGGGTTCTTTGGGGAAGAAGACCATTAGGCATGTGTCCTAGTGAGAGGAACGTTCTACACTACAGCCTACAGTCATAACGTCTAACATTTACCAAGTACTTAATAGATGCCCAATATTGTTTAGCGTTTTATACATGTCATTGGAATGCGTTCTCTCAAAACCCTCTGAAAAAGGCACTATTTATGTCTCCATTTTAAAGAAGGAAACTGAGGCACAGAGAGGTTAAGAAATTTGGTTAAGGCTGCCTGTTTAGTTTGGAAGGGATAGAGTTAGGGCAATGAAACCATATTCATTATACCCCACCATGTGTCCTGATTTCCTACCCAGTGGGACTTTAAGGTGGGATTTTACTGGTTACATACACCATGTGGTCTTTTTTTGCTGGCCTAGGATTAATTTCACTCTTACTTTTTCCAAAGAGGCACTACAGGAGGGTGGATGGAGGAGAGGCTCTGACATGAGAGATTCCAAGCCCAACTCAACTATATATGAATTATACAACTTTGCATGTATCATTTGATCTCTCTAACCATCTGTTTCCTTATCTAAAAGATGAATACAGGGCTTCCCTGGTGGCACAGTGGTTGAGAGTCCGCCTGCCGATGCAGGGGACATGGGTTCGTGCCCCGGTCCGGGAAGATCCCACATGCCGCGGAGCGGCTGGGCCCATGAGCCATGGCCGCTGAGCCTGTGCGTCCGGAGCCTGTGCTCTGCAACGGGAGAGGCCACAACAATGAGAGGCTCACGTACCGCAAAAAAATAAATAAATAAAAGATGAATACAGTCGTCCCTCGGTATCTGCATGGGATTGGCTCCAGGACCCCCTCAGATACCAAGTCTGTAGATGTTCAAGTCCCTTATATAAAATAGTGCTGTATTTTTGTATACCTATGCACATCCTCCCACATATTTTAAATCATCTCCAGATTACTTATAATACCCAATGAATGTAAATGCTTAAGCGAATAGCTGTAAATACAAAGTAAATGCTATGTAATAGTTGCTGGTACACGGCAAATTCAGGTTATGCTTTTTGGAACTTCCTTCAATTTTTTTTTCTAATATTTTCAGTCCTCAGTTGGTTGACTTCCTAGATGTGGAACCTGTGGATATGAGGGGCCAGCTGTAATATAAGACAGGTAGTTAACATCTTCCTTTATCAGGCACTTAGCTTATACAGCACATGGTAAATACCTGTTAAATAACAAGTATCATCGGTAATCCCTGATGTACCAGCCACTATTTCTTGCCAAACAGACAGTGTCCTGACACTATTAAGCTAATCTGTCTGCAGGATATTTCTCCCGAATCCTAGCCCTAAGGGAGAAGTGAGTTATGCTCCAAGGATTTCCAGCCAAGGGGTTTTGTGTCCCCAGGCTCTTCTGTACATGCCGAATTCTCCAGCTAAGTCAGAGGGCTCACCAGTCTGGCTTGTGTTGTCCCCTTCACCTGGAACATCTCCTTTCTGGGACCTCAATTCTCCCTTGCAAAACCCTATCCATCCGTCAGATGCCAGCTCTACCAGTGAGTATTTTCTGTTTTTCTCCAGTTGAATATGAGCTGTCTTTACTTTGGGCAGAGCAGTGTTTTCTTTGTCCCTCTCTAAAGCAGTTATCTTTTTCAGTTTTGAATCATGAGGATTTGAGCACATTTTATATCTTCCCCTTAGACTATAAGCTCCTGGAGGGCAAGGAGAGAGTGAGATTTTGTCATTCCTGCAGCATCTTTTATGTGATAGATGCCTCATGCATGATTGGCTCTGAGACTCGTTATAATATTAGAGAAAATGGCTGCACTTAACATTCTTACTTATTATGACCTTACTATGATTGGCTGAAAAGTATATGATGGCAATCCTCAAAACAAAAGAGCTAGATGAGTTCTAAGTCTTTTTTTGAAAAAGTACCTTTTACAAAGAAAGCAAAAATAGCATTTGGGAGAGTTTGAGGAATTGAGAAAGATCAAACAAACAAAAATCACCTATGATCTCATCATCCAAGCACAAGTATTTTCATTTTTGTTGTTGGCATTTGCTCTTTGTCCAGACATGTACATAATTTTGGCTATTGTTGTTAGCATGTCATTTTCTGTCCTTTTTTTCAAATTTGTCACTGTGTATAAGTTCACAGCTATGTTGCTGACTAGTCTTCCTAATTATCATTTTTAATGGCTGCATGGCTTACAGATCCATGATGAACTGGAACTGGGCCCAAGCTCCGCTTATCACCTGATCACTCTAAACCCCTATTTTGACCACTGGATCACAGTGGTATTTGGAGTTCCTAAGAATTAGTGTCATTTCAGAGCAGTGTTTTGGAATTCCTGAAAAGTTTGGGTATTTCCATTTCCCCCAGTGCACAGACACCTTAGTAAATGACTTTACATTCCTTTGGGGATGGCTTGGAGGAAGATCTATGGCAATTATTTGCGACGTTGTTACACGGTCCTTTCTTAAGGGGTCCAATTCTCTTCATCCAGGAGCTTCAGATCTGTGAACTGGTAGGGTCTGGGAATTGGGGAAGAAGCTATGATTCTCAGTTCTAATAATTCAAGTCAGATTTCTATCATATAGATCAAGTAGTGCTTTGGTAGGTCAGCCACCTACGTCTTAGCCCCCCCCCACCAAAGATTCCTGTGAGTAAAGAATTCTGATTGCCACTCTGGGATCCCATCATCTCCATTGAAATCAGGAAGCCCATCTCAGGGGCAGCATTACCCAACATCAACCTCAGCCTACAGAAAACAGCTACCTGCTGGGGCTCCGTCACTGATGCATTTCTCAATGCTTTAGTGAAGGAAACATTCCTTGGACCCTCTCAAGATGAGGAAAGACACTCAGGTTACACATGATAAATTACTCCATTATTCCTATCTCCCTAAGCCTTTAGAATCCTTCCTGAACATTATTCCAGAGAAATTCTATCAAGTCAACATCATTGAATATATTGCTGATCACAGGTTTCAGCCAGCCAACCAAGCAAACACAGCCACTCCCATCTGCTCAAACTCATACATTTGTTTCACCTAGCTTTTGCTGTATAACAAAACTTAGTGGCTTATTTTTATCACTTATGCTTTTATGATTTTGTAGGTTAGCAATTTGGGCTGGGCTCAGCTGGGGCACTTCTTCTTTACATGTTGTCAGCTGGGCTCACTCATGCGTCTGCAGTCAGTCTGGCAGTTTGACAGATTGGCTCTAGGATGCTGGTCTGAGCTGACCTTACATGTCTTGGAGTTGGTGCTGGTTAATTGGGCCATGCATCTCCAGCAGGTTAGTCGAGGTTTCTTCAACATGGAAGCTGGTCCAAAACAGGAAAAAAGAGGCAAGCCCCAACATGCAAGGGCTTTTCAGGTTTCTGTTTGCATCATATTTGCTAAGGTCTCATTGGCCAAAACAAGTCAAACATCCATGCCAAAAAATTGGGGTGGGCATGATATACAGAGTGGTATGATATACAGAGGGCATGAGGGCATGATATACAGAGTGGCATGATTCTCTGGGGGCTATTGTTGTAACGATTTACCATAGCATTAAGTCCAAAAATCTATAGAAAGTGCATTATATCAGGGCTACCTAAATTTGGCCCCAAGCCAATGTTATATTCTGTTCTCCTTGGCCTGATACCTTAGAATCCATCCTCTGTTGTATTAGATAGGTTTCTTCTGATATAAATTTAACAAAATCATGTTATTCTTTTGGAGTATAAGCTTTTTCCTCCTGAACAAGACTCTGCCCTTCTCCCCCTGAATCTGCTGGGATCTGACTCTAGGCCATGAGAGTTGGGAGCAAAAGAGTTTAAAATGAATAGGGATCTCCATGCAAGACAACTGCCTCATATATGGTCATTACAGGTTTTCAAGCAAAGGAAGGCTAGTGTCATCAAATAGGAAATGAGAGGCTCATTCCACTATCAAGGGAAGCTCAGGGATACATGGGGTATTCAAGATTCTCAGCTTCATCCAAGTCCACTCAAATGTTTCCGTTCCTACTCTCACAGTCCTATCCCTTCCAAAATACTGCCTAAACTTTGACATGTAAGATTTGGCCAGTCTGTGGATGCTTGGTTTGTGTCTGATTTTTTTAGACATGTCTGTCCTTTATGTAGAGGGAATAAGAGATACTCTTAGGGGCAAGCTTAGGAGCCCTCTGATGCTCTGAAGATGATTTGAGCTGAAAGATCTGCGCTTGTTATTTTCTTCCTGCAAGCACCATAGCACAGTCAGAAGTAGCCATCTCACCTTACATTCCTTACACTCTTCTTCACAGCCATAATGATCACACGCAGCAGTTATTGATCTCCAAAAGCCAGCCTCCCAGTGGCCCTCAAACCTGGGAAGAATAGAAGATAATTTAATAAATCATGATGCCATTACATGCCATAAATTACCACTTCCCATTTTCCATTGGTGAAGAGCTCAGCTCTCAGTTCAAAGTGAATCAGTCCAGAATCCTGGTTTGAAAGTCTGTTTCCTAGGACCACTCCTAGTATCAAATACTGTATCAGCCAGGGCTCAATAAGGAAAATAGGGTGTACTTAATATAAGGAATTGGTTGTAAAAATATTAGAAAGCAGAAAGAGCAAAAAGTGATACCAAAGAAACCCAAATGTTAGAACTGCAGAGAACAGCTACCTTTCTGCTGTCTGCTGCTACAGACACATTCAGGAACTGGAAATAAGAGGGAATTCTCCTCCTCCCACATTCCAGTCTCCTAGGATTTCCCATTTATTGAACAGGAAGCCAGCTGGCAAAGAAGGCTGATAAATGAGGTTTACTGAATCAAAGCCCAGAACAGAGTAGAGGAAGGTAGGCTTGGAACTAAGAACAGGAGGTAAATAAACAACCTGTTCCTGAATCAGAACTTATCTGGGTAATGGAGGTGTATTCCTTGAGAGAGGAAAATACAGAGATGATGAATTCCAATTAGACTGTAGCACAAGGAACTTTCTTAAACTTTGTGGCATCTCACCATGTAACAAGGGCCTATTATATATTTCTTGATTAATTGAAAAGGAAATAGCAACTGGGAACTGCTTTGGCCATGAGTTTTGGACAAAATTATTTTTAAATGCACTTTGTAGAAGAATTTATATCAGTTGTACCATTTGGTTACAAGTGAAAGAAAACCTGATGCAAACTGGCTTAAATTAAAAAGCAGAATGTGTCAGCTTATGTTAACTGAAGAGCCAAAGGTGCAGCTGGGCACAGGGGTCTAACAATGTCTTCAGGATCCAGGTTCTTTCCCCAGTCTCTTCACACTGTTTCCTTTTTTGTTGACTCTACTTTCAAAAAACGTTTCCCTTCATAATCGCAAGTTGGTTGCAGTAGTTACTAAACCTTCCATGTTCAAATCCACAAGAAAAAAAAAGCCATTTTTTCCAGCATTCACAGAAAATTCAAATATTAACTCTGGACAAGTTTATGTCATATACCCTCTCCTAAACCAGTCACTGGAAGGACAAAAAAGAATATGTGAGTGATGTCTTAAGTCTGGAGCTCCACTCAGTACATATGAACTGAAAGTAGGGAATGCAATATGTCCCCAAATTAGGAATGGCTGCTGGAGAGGAAACATCAATGTCCACTATCAAAGCCATTTATTTAATTAGTCAACAATTGATGAGCTCTTACTATCCACAAGGCTCTGGGGATTTAAGATGGCTAAATCATGGTCTTTATCTTCAAGGAGTTCACCACTATGCTGAGAAGACAAAGATGAATGTAACCCTGGTGTCTGCTAGATGTTGGGACAGATGCATAAGAATCCTAGTGATGTCCTTTGTGCTGAGATGCTGGAGTGCCCAAATATATCTGTGGGCTTTTCCTGGAATGTATAGCATAAGATGTCAGAAGCCTATTCTAAGAAAAGTGTTACTATCATATAAGACCTTTGAGGAAAAATACTTCCAAAACATCACATTTTCAGAAGTTGATCATCCTGCCTTTCCTGATGATATACTTCCTACATATATGGGATTTAGATGTGTTAAAATGCTGGGAAGGGTTTGGACTATATGTTCCTCCTTGGGTTGAGCTTGAAACATTAGATTAACCATATCATGGTGCCACTGGCCATCATGAGGTTAATTGTTGATCATTATAGATAACTTTCAAGCCATGTGCCAGACATTGTTCTATTTGCTTTACACGTATTACCTCAGTTAAACTTCACAATTCAATGAAATAGAGACAATTAATGTCTCTATTTTACCCGCAAGCAAACTAAAGCCCAGTGAAATTAAACAAATTGCTCATGTCACATAGCAGAGCAAGATCTTAAGATTCTGTAAGCCAGCCATGGTCCTAGACCTGTAACACAGTCAAGCTCTCATCATATGGTATTTTGTAATTACATATGTGTTTGGTTTCCTCCAAAAGCCTGCATCGTACCTAGGAACAGGAACTGGATTTTTATTCATTTATGTAGTCCCAGAACCCAATACAATATTGGCACATAGAAGATACTTAACAAATACTGTGGAATTGAGTTGAAGGCACATGCATGGAGTCTAGGAAAGAGAGGCCAATGTGGAAAAGTGTGATGGTGAATCCCAAGCACATCCAGCGGAAAGGGGTCCCTGTCCCTCCAGCACATGCATTGCTGCCACCTGTCTGGTCTATCCCTCCAGTGGTGATGGATGCATCCGATTCACATAGCTTGATGACATCAGCCATTAAAATCATCCCAGCCACCATCCCCCCTTCCTACCCCATCTTGATTCTCTGGTTACTGAGCAAACTGATTATAATTTGACTTTTCATATAGATTCTCTACGGGAATAGAATGTTCTGAAGCAATTTCTGATCTGCACATTAATAGTATTTCTTATTATAGAAAAGTCCTAGGAATTTGGTTAGCATGATCCAGTTTTTTAGTCTGATTCTGAGTGTACTGACAAAATCAGTTTTCTGGACCTTCAAGGTAAGACCTTGGTGATGCCAATAAGAAATTTTTTTCTGTAAGGATGCTTATGGTGGTCATCAGCTGCATCTTGTCTATAACTGTGTATTCTCAAAAGCAGGCTCCACTTAGGAGAAGCAAACTCAAAGACAGCAGCATGTTTTCTGCTCATTTCCGTTTGTTCTATAAAAATAGAATTCCATTTTAAAGCAGAACAGCTGCAAGAAGTACAGAGGAAGCAACTAATGCCTGAAATTTTGTGTTGTGCAGATTGAAGTGGAATATAATCAGGCTGCTTGGTCAAATCAGGCAACATGCCAGTGTCTCAGTTTTCCTTGCTTTAAAATTCAAAAAATGAAAGGCTCAACTTACAGGTCATTTAAAATTTAAATCAAAACAAAACTTAAGTGGGCCTTTTAAATCATTACATTGGCAAAAGCTTTTTAAAATTATAACGCATAATGCTCCAGAGCACGTTAAATTGATAGTCTCATAAGTTGTTAGTGGTTATATAAATCAGTACAATGTTTTTTGGAAGTTGATTTGTCTATAGAACAGAGGTCTTACAGTTTGTCATACCATTTGTTCGAGGAATTCTACAGTATGTAAATCTACTCTAATCTGAGAAAATAGTCAAAAAATATAGAAAAAGTTATAGACGTGGAGAGGTTCATTGTAAATATAAATTATAATTTTTTAAAAAGCTTTGCCATAACACTGAAAGAAAAAAGAAACATACAAAACTCGATACTTGCTTAGATTACTCTTAAGTTTTAAAAAAATGAACTCAAAAAAAAAAGTGCTTGGATATATAGCAAGAATCATGTCAAGATTCATACTTTAACCCAAAAATACCATTCCAAGGATTTTCTTAAAGGAAATCCATAGACTAAAGTGAAACAGGTATTATATGAAAAAGTACATTACAGTGTTATCTATGGCCCCAAACTGGAACTAACCTGTCAAACAAAACAGAAGTGAATTAGTCATAGTGACTGGTATTTGCATTACAGACTAAATAGTAATCTAGTCATAAAAATGACAGTTATAAAGATTATATAGAAATATGACATAATTATGATATAATTTTAAGTAGAAAAATAGTTTCTATATATTGAGTACTTACCATGAGCCTGTCACTATGTTGCTCATTTTATACACATTATCTCTTTTCATGCTCACAGAACCTGAGGAGTAGGTAGAGTGCTATCCTCAGCGACAGAGAAGAAAATTGAGACAAAGTTGCTTAGTAATTTTCCCTAGATCACAGAGTTCATACAGCGGTATTCAAACCTAAGCTAACTGATATCAAAGCCATTTCTCCTTATCCAACATGCTATAAAAGCCCTAGACACCTGAAGATAATAAGCAAAGGTTAATATAAAATATATATGGAGAGAGAGAGAAAAAAATCAGAGTGGAGCAATGGTGTGGGTGGTCATATGATAACTGTTTCCTTTCTATTACAATGTTAAGTCCAAACAAACAAAAAAGTAAATAAATAAAATTTTAAAAGTGAAAATGGTACAAAAGGCTGGAAAGAAGTATACTAAAGTATTAATAGGGTTTTGTTAAAGAGGTAGAGTTTGGTGTAATTTCCCTCCTTTCTCTATTTTACAAGATTTTTTGATAATGTATAGTACTTTTGTAAAATATTTTAAGTGCTCACTTCAGCAGCACATATGCTAAAATTGGAAAGATTCAGAGGTTAGCATGGCCCCTGCACAAGGATGACACGCAACTTCATGAAGCATTTCATATATAGATCGATATATATCTATATGTCCTCTGTGATATGGAATCCAGAGCTCTGTAAAGTTTATTGATCATTGATTCACTGTGATGTTCAGAAACAGCAGTGGTATTCCTGGCAGTATAAGTGTTATTAGGAATACAGTATATCTGTCATTCGTTTCAAAAATTCTGTGGGTTAATTTCCATAGAGTCCTTTTCTATTTTTAAAGGTTTGAGAAGAAAATCTAAAAGCTCATGTTCCTTCCTTCTTTTTCTTCCCTCCTCACCTTTGCTTTCTTAACTGCAAAATTAGTATGGTGATAACAGTAACCCTCTCTGTTGATGTGATGAGTATATGGGCAATTTTTATTTTCATTATATTCCTGTGTTTGAAAGGTTTTGAAAAACTTATTTAACAATTTTAACCTAAAAAATAATCTTTAAACTTAATGTTTTAAATTATTAAATTTAAATTGAATTCAAAAGATTTTTAGAATATTTTGAAATTTTAGAAATTCAGTGTTTATTGAAAATCCAAATGTGGCACAAATACCAAGTATAATGGTATTTTTGGAAAAATTCTTATATGCACGACTCGTGTTTTTCCTCTTTCTGGTACAAGCTTTCACCTGTGTTTTAAAGAGACTCTAAAGAGAAACTAAAAGGAAAGTTTACTAAGTGAAAGTTTGAGCAGGTTCTGGGGTTGCCAGCATACTGCCTGCTTCATTGAATGTCACATTGGCCTCTGCACACAACGCATGACTGGGCTGTGACAGAGCACATGACACACATGTGACAGGGCGGGCTGCTCACATCCTTTCCAAGTAATGCTCTGGGGAGTAGTCCTCAAGAACCACTCTCCTAAAAGCAGAAAATTCAGGGGTGGGGAGCAAGAGGGGTCTTTCCAAAAACACAAAAACTTTTCTGAGTGTTCTAAAAATGAAGAAAAGGAAAGAACAGTGAGTACTAGATGTTAAAATGTGACATTTGAAAGCTGTTAGGAAAAATGCCAGGCTGACAGGCTCCAGCTATATCCCCCAGAGTCAAAATGAAAAGTTCAAGCCCAGGCTGACAGAGGCCCTACTTTTCTGAGTGTTCATCAGTGAGATGGGGAATTCATCTGACTACCCGGAAAGCATCTCCTCCCTTTCTGAGCTGCTGGGAGTTAAGGTTTAATCCCCAGGATCTATCAGATTCTCTCTTGGAAGTTTGAACCCCAGTCAGCATTGTATGAGATGTTGTGAGAGATACAAAGTCTATATTAGGTACGCTTCACCCTGGGGAATTTATAGGAAGTGGGAGGAATACATCACACACAGGAAAAGTTATGTAAAAAACAAGGCCACGTAAAATTCTTTCTAATTTTTAAAAAATTTTTATTGGAGTATAGTTGCTTTACAATGTTGTAGTAGTTTCTGCTGTATGGCAAAGTGAATCAGTTCTATGTATACATATATCCCCTCTTTTTTAGATTTCCTTCCCATTTAGGTCACCACAGAGCACTGAGTAGAGTTCCCTGTGCTATACAGCAGGTTTTCATTAGTTATCTATTTTATACATAGTAGTGTATATATGTCAATTCCAATCTCCCAATTCATCCCACACCCACTCCCCGCCTTGATATCCATAAGTTTGTTCTCTACATCTGTGTCTATTTCTGCTTTGCAGATAAGTTCATCTATACCATTTTTCTAGATTCCACATATAAGCGATATTATATGATATTTGTTTTTCTCTTTCTGACATACTTCACTCTGTAATGAGTGGAACAGATCATAAGACAAAGGAATTCAGAGTGGGTGAAGGAATTCAGAGCTCCCATGGGAGGGAGAAGAACAAGAGACCGGGATGGGGGGCGGTGATGAGAAATGCACAGGGCCTGGAGAATTTTCCATGATGGGTAGGGAGTAGCTAAGTCATGAGGGTGGGGATGATATTAAAAAACCACCAACTTGCTCAGCAGTGGCCCTGGCTGATCAGAGTGGATACTGGTCCAAATGCTGGAAAAGCATTCTGGAAGCTCCTTGCTGAGCCAGGAGTTACTTCTGTAGTTGTTAGATTGTGGGAATATCAGGGGGTTCCTGGAGGAGCAGGGAGTCCTGGGACATGGCCAGGGTGGTGCTGGGGCACTCAGGGTGCTTGAGGCAGTGGCTATTTTCTATTCATTTCTATCTGCTACAGTGATGCAACCATACCTGTGAGTATCTGCTGAAAATCAGCCTTGAATGAGGGCAAATGGTATAACAAGAACATTTACAACTTGCTTTTGCATATGGTATTTCATTTGATCTACCTATCTCTCAGCCTATCTATCTATCTACCCATCTGTGTAACTAGCCATCTATCTGTGTCTCTCTGTCTGTGTATTTGTTAATCTGTCTTTCTGTCTGTCCATGAAAGAATGAAAACAAACTCAGTGTCCCTGGGTGCTGGACACTCAGCTGGGTGCCAAGTTGAGGAGCCTGTCCAGAGTTGCAATTGTCACATGGGCCTTTCATTTCTTTTACCACTGATTTAGTGTAAGCACTACACTAGTCACTAGGGATACAGAGATAGTAAAACATCATCCCTGTCCTCAAGGGGCTTGCAGGTCACAGAAACCCTCTTTCTAACCTTTTACACAGGTGATATCGTATGCAGAAAGAAGAGATGTCACAAGATGATTAAAATGGGGAAAGCAGCGTGGGTATGTGTGGGTGGAGCAGCCCATGAAGGGCCTTTACCCTGGTGATGATACCAACCCCTTTAGTCACTAAGGGGAGTGACCAGAACCTGCTGGTTTGGCCAATGGGGGGCACCAAATCAAGGGAGGGAAAAGTAATTCTGTAAGGACTGGAAGGAAGTCAAACACAACCTCTCAGCCAAGTGTTTGGGCCATGAATTTTTGCTGCAAGGTTTTATGTTTTCTGGAGGTCATTTACAGAATTAAGTAAGAGTCACCCTGGGCAATACTGGTAAGGGCGAAGAACTAGAATTCTCAGAAACTTTCTTTTGGAGCCTGAGACAGAAGAAGGCAGATGAGAGAAATAGCGTGCTGTGGTGGTGCTCAGACTTTTAACCTCAAAACACTGAAGGATAATTCAACACTCTCCATTAGTAACAGCAGCTGACTTGTGCAGATATTCACAACCATTAGGGGTACGTGGCAGAATACTGTGGAGAAGTGGGAAATGGGATGTAATTTCATAAAGTTGCCTAGTTGAGTCTATATGTCTATGTTTACAACCAGCCTTGAGGCTCAGAAGTATAGGCCTGAGTTGAAGGCAGCTCTGCCACTAACCAGCTACATCATCAGAGGCAGTTCACGCTCTCTCAGCCTTAGTTTCTTCATAACTGGCAGCATTATTGAAGGGATTCAAGATAATAAACTAGGGACTTCCCTGGTGGTCCAGTGGCTAAGACTCTGCACTCCCAATGCAGGGGGCCCAGGTTCGATCCCTGGTCAGGGAACTAGATCCCACATGCTGCAACTAAGAGTTCTCATGTCGCGACTAAAGACCCCGCATGCCGCAACTAAGATCCGGTGCAGCCAAATAAATAAATAAATAAACATTTTAAAAAAAGATAATACACTAAAGTTCCTATCACAGTTAGTATATAGCCATAGAGCCAGAGCTTAATGAATGATTAGCTACTAGTATAAGTAATTTGTCTTAAAAACTGTATTGGGGGATAACAGAGTCTGCTCAGCCAGCCATCATGCAGAAGTGAAAATCCTGGGATTTGCAGGAAATGCGCTCTTAACAGTAAATGCCCTCTGTAATGAGGTATAGCAGCTTAGACTTGGGGGTAAATATTTCATGAAATGTTAATTGCTATAAAAAGAAAGATGGGTGCAGAAATGGGGAGAAGATGCTATTTCAAAGCTAGCAGATTTTTTTTTTAGTTGTTCTAGAAGGAAGATTTTAAATTTGCATTTGAGATTGATTATTTCAGGGTAAAAAGATTAATAATTTTTTTAATCACATAAATGTAAAACCAGTTCCTGATCTGGAACAGGAAGATTGAGACCATTCATTCCTTTATTCACTCAACAAATATTTATTGAGCCCTTGCTACATATAATACACAAGGTACTGTACATAAAAGGCACTGATTATGCAAAAAGGTTGTCTTTACTGTGAGGAGAATTGCAGCCCTGAACCTGTGTTTCCTTGGGGTCTGGGAAGAGGAGGCATGGTTAATGGACTCTTGTCTGTAGGAAACTTGATCCCTCCCACATGGCAGCAGGAAAGGCGCTGAGGGAGAGATACCCTTCCTTTGAGATGAGGGTAGGAGATGTTGTGGAGAGCCCAGTCTGTTATTTTTTTTTATGCATTGTCTTTTTCTTTCTCCTTCAGTAAAGTTATATTAATGTTGCAGTCTGTTCTCTGTTGTGGGGGATTATGAGATGGGATGTGCTTGGGGCTGCAGGTGGTTGACTGAAATAAGCATTCTTTGGGACTTCCCAGAAGTTTTGGGGGAGGAGAAGTCAGGGACTGGCTTTCTTGCAGTCACACGAGAGGTGAAGCTCAGTTATTTGGGCATTAATTAGAGGTGTGATTCTTTGAAGGCAGGACACCACTGTTATACATTTGTCCTGTGGGCAGCTTGAATGATCCTCACAAAGCGACTGGACACACTCCCATGACAGCAAGCCACCAGGCACAGTTTCCAAGAACATCAGGCCAGAGCAGCTCACTCTCCACTAACTCAAATAGCATGAAACATGCAAGTTACTTCACATGCTGCGGTACAAATGTCCTGAGCATGTGGACTAGAGATTGATAATCCAAGGCTATTCCTCTCCTATTCTTTCTTACCTACCACCCATGCTTCTCCCAAGCTCCCTCTTGGGCCCTGTTGCCCAAGTGAAAGCAAAGAAGCAATTAACACTTACAGAAATCTGCTATGCTAAACACTGCATGTGCTGTTCTGCATAAACTGTGTCATTTAACCCCTTACAACAATTGGCAAGATAGGTAAGATTATCCCCTTTCTCTGATGAGAAATGGAAGCTGAGAGTCCTATGTCCAAAGTAATACAACCAACAAGTAGGTAACAGTTCTGGGGTCCAAGTACAGGTTTATGTAACTACAAAGTTCTTTACACCAACCACAAAGGAAAATGTATTTTGGAGGCGAAACATAATTAAAAAGAAAAATGTATTGGGAGAAATGCTTTCTGCTTCCAAGCAAACGTAAGTAATTGCCCATCAGTAGACACTGACCTACAGTTGTAACTGAAACCCGAGATGCAGAGGGCCCAGGTTCAGACGGTTCCTCTCCACTTAGAAAACTGTCACAGAGGAAAAAGAAGTGGTGAAAGGCAGTTTTCAGACAGATCATGACAAAGTCGACTAAGTTTTCTTGGGTGAGAGGAGTAAAGAGGCCATATCTATCTGTCCTGGGGAATCAAACAGTTGCCTAGAACGTTAATATAAATGTGTTGTTTAAAACACAAGTTGTTTTATACATCTGGCCCCAAAAGTTAAGCTTAAAAAAATATCCCTCATTCATGCAAAATCATGTTGACATATAAAGGCACATCTGTGTTCTACAGTTTGATCATTCATAGCCCTCTTATAAAGCACTGACCACACAAGCCTTTGCAGACCAGTAACAGTTGGTGGGTGGGCACAGATGCACGGATCACACTTTGACAGCACTGATACTTTCACTTTCAGTTACAACAGCCTTACCATGGGTTACTTCTAAGAAAAATGTAACCATTTGAACCTCAACACGGTCTCCATGTATCAAATAATTGCAAATTGTTTCTTCTTTCTCTTTTTGCCCTTTTTTTTTTTTTTTTTTTTAGTTTCTGCTTTATAACAAAGTGAATCAGTCATACATATACATCTGTTCCCACATCCCTTCCCTCATGCATCTCCCTCCCTCCCACTCTCCCCATCCCACCCCTCCAGGCGGTCACAAAGCACCGAGCTGATCTCCCTGTGCTCTGTGGCTGCTTCCCACTATCTATCTACCTTACGTTTGGTACTGTATATATGTCCATGCCTCTCTTTCGCTTTGTCACAGCTTACCCTTTCCCCTCCCCATATCCTCAAGTCCATTCTCAAGTAGGTCTGTGTCTTTATTCCCATTTTACCCCTAGGTTCTTCATGACATTTTTTTTTTAATTCCATATATATGTGTTAGCATACGGTATTTGTCTTTCTCTTTCTGACTTACTTCACTCTGTACAAAAACAGAAAGATAGATCAATGGAACAGGATAGAAAGCCCAGAGATAAACCCACGCACATATGGTCACCTTATCTTTGATAAAGGAGGCAGGAATGTACAGTGGAGAAAGGACAGTCTCTTCAATAAGTGGTGCTGGGAAAACTGGACAGGGACATGTAAAAGTATGAGATTAGATCACTCCCTAACACCATACACAAAAATAAGCTCAAAATGGATTAAAGACCTAAATGTAAGACCAGATACTACAAAACTGATAGAGGAAAACATAGGCAGAACACTCTAGGACATAAATCACAGCAAGATCCTTTTGGACCCACCTCCTAGAGAAATGGAAATAAAACAAAGATAAACAAATGGGACCTAATGAAACTTCAAAGCTTTTGCACAGCAAAGGAAACCATAAACAAGACCAAAAGACAACCCTCAGAATGGGAGAAAATATTTGCAAATGAAGCAACTGACAAAGGATTAATCTCCAAAATTTATAAACAGCTCATGCAGCTCAATAGCAAAAAAACAAACAACCCAATCCAAAAATGGGCAGAAGACTTAAATAGGCATTTCTCCAAAGAAGATATACAGACTGCCAACAAACACATGAAAGAATGCTCAACATCATTAATCATTAGAGAAATGCAAATCAAAACTACAATGAGATATCATCTCACACCAGTCAGAATGGCCATCATCAAGAAATCTAGAAACAATAAATGGTGGCGAGGGTGTGGAGAAAAGGGAACACTCTTGCACTGCTGGTGGGAATGTGAATTGGTACAGCCACTATGGAGAACAGTATGGAGGTTCCTTAAAAAACTAAAAATAGAACTACCATATGACCCAGCAATCCCACTACTAGGCATATACCCTGAGAAAACCATAATTCAAAAAGAGACATGTACCAAAATGTTCATTGCAGCTCTATTCACAATAGCCCGGAGCTGGAAACAACCTAAGTGTCCATCATGGGATGAATGGATAAAGAAGATGTGGCACATATATACAATGGAATATTACTCAGCCATAAAAAGAAACGAAACTGAGCTATTTGTAATGAGGTGCCTTTTTTTTTTTTTTAACTCAAGCAACCCATGGGGCTGCTTAAAGCAGTCTTAAGTTCCTGTAGACTTTCTGAAGGAAATGAGAGGCATTAGGAGGTCTAGATTATATTTTCTTGCCGGTGATTGCTGTGTAAATCTGAGTAAGACTCGTTATTTTTATCATCTCAGAGATTAAAGTTGCCTCTGGCAGCACAAGGGTAGAATCTCGATGTTTGCATGTTTCTTCCCCTGTTTTTCTCCTCTCCTGATCCTGCACCCACACATAGAGAAAACACATAAGCAAAGCCACTTACTCATGGAAAGCATCTAAACTGGTCTTCTTACAGTCTTACTGTGGAATCTGTTTTAAAAACCAAACCAGACACCACCATACCACCCCCTTTACCTTTCCTTTGTCATCCCTGTTTTGTGGGAACATGGTTTTCGATCACAGAATGATGACACTATTACCTTATGGGGTTTCTATGATGAATTCCCAGAAAGAGTTTGGGGAAGAAGTGTTATTTCTGTTTTGCTTCCCCTACCCCAAAGGTCCCTTCTGTGCACCTCAAACTCTTCAACCTACTCTTCTTTTGAGGGGAAATCAGTGGCTCATAGGGATATACCCCAACTCTGACCTCAGTGTCTTACCAAAACCAGAGCCAGTCCCTCACTCAGTCAAGTCCAATAATGATCTTCCACAGATGCTGAAGCCCCACTTGAACCTGGATGTTTTCCCCCTCTTGGAGAAAAAGAATCAGGAAAGCCACAGGCAGAGGGTTAAGCAGAGAACAGAAACCCCAGAGCCTTCCAGCTTCAACTGTTCCTACTGTCCTGATGAACCACCTGGGGCTGGAGAGGAAGAAGATCTAGCACAGGGAAGAGAGTGGCTTTTAGAGGATTGGGGAAGGGGTCTCTTGGGATCTTTCAAGAGATCTGAAAGTGTGTAGAAAGCCCTGCAGTTACCAGGAAAATGCAGATATCAGTGCCTGACAAACAATAGGTGCTCAATATATACACTAAGTAATTGAATGGTTGAATGAATAAATAGGCAAAAGGGAAGAAGCAGAAGAGAAGAGGTAAAGCAGTGCTTCATAGATGACTTTCACCTGCCTTTCTTCCTGAGATCTTTTTTACAGTTGTTTTTGTTTTTCCCAGTTGCTCCAGAATGATGCTCAGGCACCACCTCCAGGCTGAAGGCTTCTTCATCATTTCACCTTTCCAACCTTAGTGACTGCTAGACCATGAGTTCTACACCTCCCAAGCAGAGGCTTAAGATAAGCAAACGTGGATAGTAAGGAATAAGAGAGGAAAGGGAAGGGCAAGCAGAGGAATCTGCCTTTTCTTTCTTCTGTTTTAATTTGCTGGTGGTTATAAGGTTAACTTCCTTGGGCCTCTGTTTTCCTTAACTCTGAATTATAGGTATTGTCACTGAGACACCCTGAAGGTAGATCTATTGATGGTAGATTTGTGAAAACATAAGGAAAACACCATGTTTGGTCATATCTAGAGAATATGCCTTCGAAGCAAACCCTTAGTTCTCATCAGCTCTCACCTAAACCACTGTTATTCAGACTTTAATGTGCACATGAACCACATTGTTAAATATTAAGCTTATTGCAATGCAGGTTCAGATTCAGTAGGTCTTGGTGGGGCCCAAGATTCTGCACTTCTAAAAGTTGCCTGGTAATGCCAAAGCTGCCCTGCAGAGGAGTCTAGAACTTTGAGTAGCAAGGACGTAGACAATTGCTACAGTGTCGTCCAGCTTCAGTTCTTGCCAAATCTCTCCCAGCCTCATCACCCGACTCGGCACTGTGCCATCATCAATGACTTGCAGAGCTTCAGGCGCGCCATGCTCTTCAAACCTACGTGGCTTTGTACATCTTCCCTCTGCCCTTCACCCCCCTTCACTGGATGAGCTTCTCCGTGTCTCAGCTCACATGTAAGCTCTTCTATGAAAATTCTCCCAGCTCCCCATCCTACCAGATGGCCATGCCCTCTCTCCTCTGTGCTCATCACACTGTACTATAATATGCTGTCTCCACGTCCAGGGCTATTGCATAGGGTTGCTCAGGTTGTGTCCAGGGTCAAGGCGGCAAGAGGCGCTTGAAATCCATCCTGTTCTCCACTTGCCCATTAGTGGATCCCCGGTGCAGAGCTGCCTCCACCAAGAGGGAGGGATGACCTCTTCTAATTCACACATGGCACCATATGGGCTGATTTTCTGTCTTTTCTACCAGATGTGGGGTCCTTGAGAAAGGAATCAAATCTCATTCATCTTTATGTTTTTATCTGCTAGCATAGTGCCTGTCACTATTCAGTGTTCAATGAAATGTTTGTTGAATGGATAAATGATGAGAAAAAGAAATGAGCTACTGAAAGCAATGCACAGACAATAATTTCATTCAATTCTAAAGGTAAATTAACTGAATTGTAAGCAGGAGGTCTGGGTTTTGCTAATGTGCTGCTAAAAAGGCAAGGTCTTCAAAACCCCATTTTACTAAAAGGATTATAGTAAGTTTTAGTGAAAAGATGTAAAGGCTACAGTCAGGACCTTTAGAAGACTCATCAGTACCAGCAAAGACATAGGCTGCCTAGAATCAATACTAAATTGTCATGTCTTTTCAGATCTAGGGGAGGACGAGGGAGATTCTGAGGATATTATTTGGTCATAAGATTTAGAGGCTACTAAAATCAGCAAAAAGGTCCTGAGAGCAAGAAGAGGTGATGACAAAACCATGTATTTACATAGAAGGGCTGAAGTCAGAAACAAAACAGAGAATGTGTTGGATTGTGAAAATGAGGATCCCACAACTGCTAAGGGCCTGGGCTTTGTTGAGAAAGGCACATCCCAGACGAAAAAGCGTCTTGATACAAATCTTTAAAATGGGGTTTGTTTGATCTTCTTTGCATGAGTTCCTCAGGTGTTTCCCAAGAGAGTCTCTCTGACAAGACTGTAAGCTCCCAGAAGTTGGCACCAACGCTTAGACACCTTTTATCTTCCTGAGAGTGTGTGATGCTCCATGAAATGAAGTAGGTGCTGAATTTGCAGGGAGTTTACAGCTGTCACTGACGATAAAATAAGCAAGCACAAAGTGCTAATCATCCTCAGCTGAAATATCCAGAATTTCACCTCAGCACTGAGAAAGAGATTCCTTTGAGAAATGTCCTGATATGTTGCAAAAACGCAACCTGGGCTTTGCCTTCTTACATGATCTTATTCTCATTAAGGCCAATTTCCGAAGATACAGCTGTGGTTCTGCAGTAAGGGGAACTGAGAATCTTGAATACTGTATTCTACCACATGACTTCAGGATAAAATGTTATTCAAAACAAAACCTAATTTAAACACACACAAACACACACACAAAGTAGGCTAAGATCACCAGACTTCCATCTACCTCTTACCAAAATTTAATCCCAGATCTCCAGGAAACAATTGGGAGGCATTTGAGAGCATTTGGGGCCTTATCTTTTCATCTAAGGGACCAGCATTTGTGACCAGGGTGATAAGGAGTCATTATCAAAAAGAATAGAGATGAAGTCTTTCTGACACATCATCATCATGAGACTTACCATTGATAACTGCCCAGGACCCATGGACTATGCTGGAGTCAAGAATTGGGTAATTGCAAAGTTTCCTCTTTTTAGAGCAATAAAAAGTGCTGACTTCATGCCCTAATTCCCTGGGTCATTTCTAGAAGAAAGGCAAGCTAGTTAATTTTTTTTTTTGTAAGAAAATAGGCCAAATAGCAAATACTCATTTTTAAAAGGCTTTCAATTCTTAAAAAATGCATTCTCATTTTAGAAAAAATTTTAAAGCATAAGAGAAGCCACCCCCCCCCAAAAAAAAGCATCCCTCCAATTGCCACCAACTAGCACAACCTTACCAAAAGCTTACTGTAGCTTTTCAAGCCATAGAGAAAATCGACACATGAAAACTGTGTTCATACGTTCACTAAATGAACCAAATGCAGGCTATGTTCCTACACTCTGAGGATCAGTGGAATTGTGCAAGTAAAATAATCTGGAAATCTTAATGTCAAATTCAAAAATTAAGAAAATATGTGAATATTGATCACTTCTTTCAATGGATGCGAGTGCAGATTTCCTGATCTGTCACATGGCTTTTTTTTTTTAACCAAACAGGAAAGGTTTTGACATCCTTGTTTGCTGTTTCTGCATCTTGGAGAAAAGCTGAAAGCACCTTCTCAGATACTGGCTGGCACACACAAAAAAACATTCAGGAAAGTTAGAGAAATCCCAGAATGTTATTTATCAAGCAATTCAGATATATCCTTCTGAAAAAGATTAACTCTGGAAATTTTATTACTTAGAATGTCACTTATAAGATATTACATTTCTTCTGTGTCCATAACATTTTTTACTTCTTTTTCTTTAACTAGAGTATAATTGCTTTACAATGTTGTGTTAGTTTCTGCTGTACAACGAAGTGAATCAGCTGTATGTATACATATATATCCCTTCCCTCTTGGACCTCCCTCCCACACCCCACACCCCGATCCCACCCATCCAGGCCATCACAGAGCACTGAGCTGAGATTCCTGTGCTATACCACAGGTTCCCACTAACTATCTATTTTACACATGGTAGTGTACATTTTTACTTCTTATATAGCTCTTTTTTCTTAGCTCCTTTACCTGGTTCTCAGAAGAAATCTGAAGTGATCTGACTCCTTTGGATACCACATGGTAGGCTGCTAAATATCTTACTCAGTGATATGGAATTGCTTTCAAGCTGAGTCCTGAAGCTGTAAGCTTCAAACTTTTATTTAAGCACCAAAAATGTTTGGGTCATTATGTGTGGCTTGGCATATAAAATAACTGCAACAATAACAGTCACAAAGATCTTACCATGTGTCAGGAAATATTCTTTGTGTTTTACAACTACTACTAACTTATTTAAGCTTCATAATAAAATCCTCACATTCATCCTATGAGCTAGATACTATTATTATTCCCATTTTACATATGAGGAACAGAAAGCGATTTGCCCAGGGTCAAAGAGCTGTTAAGTGGCAAAGCCGTGATAGGAACCTGGCCGTCTGTCTTAGAGTCCACACCTCTAATCCCTATACTTGATTGTCTCAACTAGCAGTCTACTCCCCCCAGTTGGAAAATTACATTGACTCCTTCTAGCCACCCTCCTCCAACATTATACCCACTTGAGTAACTGAACGCCAAGTTCAATAAAGCTGCATTCTCTAACAACCCCCTTTCCCAAGGTCCACAGGAGGAGCTGGCTATTTGCCCGTGAAGCCTGTTCACTCCCAATCTGAAGAGGCTTAATGGAGACTAACTCTGTCTATGCTACTGGAGGGAGGAAGGTGAGTTTTCTTGTTCATTTAGCATGAAAAGTCTCTTAAATTGAGGCGTTTCCTTCCCCTTCCATCTGCTGCTGCCAGTTACAGGTGAGAAGGTCTCCTGGGTATCAGTTTCAAACGACCTGCCTCAAATAAAGACAGGTCATCTGCTCCCAGAAAAGGCAGCAACTTCTCATCTCAGCTTTACTGCTAACTGCAGGTTTCATCTACAGGAAGAGTTTAAGGGAAATGAGCAGGAATTATAAAAACTTTGCTAGTTGGTGACGCAGATAAACCTCATCAGCTTTCATTATCTCAGCTGGGAGTGCAACCAACATGATTAAAGCCAAGAAAGAAACCCTCAAGTTATCATATTAACAATTCCGTTCTTTAGATGAGACAACATAAAACCTTGGGAGGGTAGAACTAGAACTTAAGTTCAACATCATCCCCCACATTTTACAGATAAGGGAACTGAGACTCATAGGGGACTCCTGGCGTACTCATGATAACACAACTAATTTGTGACTTAAAAATATGTTACCTTTTTGGATTATTTTCTTTTTTAAAAAAAGAAAAGAATAGGAATTAATCAGCCTCTCTGGCCTTCTAGAAATGGCTCATAGCATAAGGCTCATGACACAAAGTCAGAATTTTATTGCCTTACACAGAGGAAATTGCGATTACTACCCCCAATTCCCAAAATGGGTCATTCTAGGCCCTAGGGCTTACATATTGGCGTGAAAATGGAGAAGTGTCTGGTCTTTGGTCTCTTAGCTACTGTGCCTCTCACTATCCATTGCTGGCTGGTCCTTTAGCATCTGTTGGGTCTTTTGCCCTTGGCAGGATACAGAGATGCTCCCACAGTGTTTCTCTATTTTGATCACCGGTCTGCTGTAAGGGATTCTTGCCACTGCTCTTGGGGCCGAAGTGCTCAGGGCAGGCTACCACAGGCATCCATCCAAGCTTCCCCCACCAGAGGTCTCATCCTCTATGGACTAATGTGCAAAATTGCAATCAGATCCCCAGCTCTTTATAGAGCCTACTGCAAATCTCTTCCTCCCAGTTCCCTATCCATGCCAGTCTCATGCATTCTCCCTTCTCCTAAGGGTCAAGCCACTTCCTTTCCCCTCCTCCTGCAAAACTCCAGTTCTTACCATCCCAGAGGCTTTCTAAAGCAAGGGTTATAATGCATCCCTGAGACTCAGAAGCCCTGACCTCCTAGAACAGAAAGCAAGATCCCTATCATCGTGAACAAATTATTTGTGTATGTTTAATGTCTGACTCTCTCTCCAGACTATAAATTTCATGAATTAAGGATTAGGATTAGGTTAAAGTTAGAGATTTAAGATCCTTCTGTCTTGTTCACTTTTGCATCCCCTCTGCCAGCTCAAGGCCTGGTAAATAATGGTCATTCAATACATATTTTCAGAGGGAAGAAAGGGAGGGACCAAGGAAGGGAGGGAGAGAAGGGAAAGAGAGAGGGAGAAGGCTGATTACAGCGACCCACTGAAATAACAAGAGCCTGATTTAAGGTAGTCTCAGAGAACATAGAGAGGAAGGGGTGGGAATGAAGTTGAAAACTATTAAGAAGAAATAATTTATAGGGTTTGATAACAAATTTGCCATGAAATATGTGAAATACAGCAGTCATAGATGATTCTGAGATTTTTTTAATTGACTTACATAAATGTGCTGTGGGACTGTGAGAGAAAGACTGGGTTGGTTTTGTTGGTAAGAGTGGAGGTTGGTGGAGGGCTTGTGAACAGTGAGTCTAGTTTGGAAACTGTAAGGTGTCTGGGGAGGATGTCCAGTAGGCAGATAAACCTGTGTGTCTCACTGTTTTAAGTACATGTGAACAGGAAAACCAAAATCAACTTGTGAGGTGGGCAAAGTTATCTTTAGAAAGTCCCTTCTCTTTTAAGACCCATTTCAGGCCCCAAGTTCCCTAATTTTTTGCCTATCTTTCTTCATCTATGTCTGCTTTTAAGAAGTGATCTGATAATCTCAGTTTAGTAGATAAACTATTGATGAGACACAATGAGTTAGCCCTCTCACGTTGTACTGGGAGCATTGCCTCAAACCAAAGGAATGATAATAACACCACTAATAAGAGCCAGTGCTTATGTGGCTCTTAGTATATGCCAGGCACTGTACCAAGCACTTCATGCTCTCAGCAACACCATGAGGTAGGAATTGTTTTAGAGATGAGAAACTGATACACCGAGAGGCTAAGTGACTTGTCCAAGGTCGCACAGCCTACTAGTAAGGAAGCAGGAAACATACCCTGGTGCTGTGGCTCTGGAGTCTATTCTTGTATAAGGGTGGAAATTTAAAAGAGTGGAAATGTGCAGTAAATTTTGTGGGGGGGGACCCTAGCAGTATTCAGAGCCCATTGTGCAGGTCACTGCAGTTTCACCCTATAAACTGATGACCATGATGACATGGGCTCTGCCAAGAATTAACCTTAGACAATGTACTTAATCTCTTTCAGTTTCATTTTCCTCATGGACAAAATAAAGAGAAATGACCCATGTAAAAGGTTATTCCTTATAGCAGCACTTGTAATAGCAGATAACTGGAAACAACCTAAATGTCTATTGAGAGGAGACTGGCTATAAAAAGGATTGTACGCCTATAAAATGGAATATAATGCAGCCATAAAAGAGTGAGGTAGAGCTCTATATGCTGATTAGAGTGATTTCTAGGATATATTGTTATAGAACTGGGTATAGAGTATGCTACAATTTGAGTAAATAAGAATGATAGGAATATAGATACATTCTTTTAAGCTTGTATGTGCATACATACAGGAACCCTATAGAACTGGTTGCTTCAGCAGAACTGTGCAGATGGGGAACAGAGATGTGAGGAGGAAGCCTGTACCAGTTAGGGTACCAGCAGGAGTACATGGCACACTCAAAAGTGTAATTAAAGGGAGTTTAATGAAAGAATGATTTGCAACAGTGTGGACAGGGGTAAGCACCCAACAAAGGATGGTGATGTGTCCACCGTTGGGCTAGCTACAGAGCGGAGTCATTACCATGCCTGGGCCCTATGGGATAAGGGGAATTAGTGGTTACCTGAACCCAGAGAGAGAACTGTAGGTGTAGAAGGAGCCACTGGACAGCAGACACAGCCTTCCCCAGATGAACCCACAGCCCAGCAGGGAAGGAGCTGGGGTTTAAATAAAGACCCTGACCCCATTCTTCTCCTGCCCTCCGATCTCTTGCCAGTGCTGCCCCAGGGAAAACCCTACCAGAAGCCTGAGGGCAGAGGACACTGCAAGTGTACCCTTAGAGAAGAGCCTCTTGGGGCCCAAGGCAGGTGGCAGTGGATCTGGAGGGAAGAGACTATCCACCACAGAAACTGCATGCATAGCCTTTATCTTGTACATTTAGAAATATGTGAATATATAACTTATTTGAAAAGTAATAAATTTTGCACACACAAAAAATAAAAATTAAACGTAAAATGAGGGACTAGAGCAGATGGTTGCAAAGTCTCTCCCCCTCTCCAAATTCTACCTACTTCTTTGACGTGTGACTTTTTCATCTAATCACAATCCATGGCTCCACCTAGTGTCAAAGCAATGCTTCACTGAGTTCAGAGCACAGACTCATTCAGGAGGAATTCCAGGGCAGAAATGCTCTCTGCTCCAAATCACTGGTGTGTGTAAGCAGTTTTCATTGTGAATTATACCCACGTGGTGAATGATCTTATCCCCTAAAAGTAGAAAATAATTATTTTGAAACACAGAACATTTGTTGTTTTTTCTTTTAAAGAGATAGTGAACCTTGACTTAAATTCAATTTTGAACTAAATAGTTAAGATTTTTCCCCCCATATTTCAAACTGTTAAATACACTTAGAGGTAAACAGCATGTGATTTAAGATAGTAAATCTTCCATAGCCCACTTTTGAGCTTGTCACTCCTCTGTTCATATGTCCTTAACACAGCAATTCTCAACCCTGGCTATAGAAAATATCCCTTGGGGAGTTTTAGGAAGCTCCCACTGGAGATTCCAATTTAATTGGCCTGAGGTGGGACTCAGGCATTAATTCTTTTTTTTTCAAGATCACCAGTGTGTGTCATGGGCCGCCAGGGCTGGGAGTCCCTGATTTAATGATTCATTACTGCCTATGAGGTGTATTTCCCTCACTACTTAGAATGTGCTCCTTTCACTTTAGACAAATTAGGTCACTTGTAAGACAATTTTCCACTCTCCATGCCTTGCTCATGCTACATCCTCTACACTGCTCAGGCCTTGAATGTTTTGCTCCTGCCCCCCCACCACCACCGCTCCCGCCGCCTGCATCTCGACTGCCATAGTTTTACCTATTGTTCCTGACCCTGCTTAAGGGCTACCTCCTACAAGAATTCCCCTGCCCCTCATTCCCAAACAGATGTTTCTTCCTCTTTTGAATCCCTGAAGATTTTTAAAATAACTTCTATGATCCTTTTTTTCCTTAATAGAAAACTAACACATTTATAGAGTATTCTTTTTTCTTATCAAACTGACAATAATAAAAAAGTCTGATACAGGACTTCCCTGGTGGTCCAGTGATTAAGACTCCACACTTCCAATCTGGGGTGGGGGGAGGGGGCGGAGGTGTGCGGGTTTGATCCCTGGTGGGGGAACTAAGATCCCACATGCTGTGCTGTGTGGCCAAAAAAAAATTTTTTTTTAATTATTTAAAAATTTTTTTAAAAGTCTGATACAGTAGTATCCTCTTATCCATGGTTTCGCTTTCCTTGCTTTCAATTACCTGTAGTCAACCACAGTCTGAAAATATTAAATGGAAAAATCCAGAAATAAACAATTGATAAGTTTTAAATTATACACCCTTCTGAATAGTGTGATGAAACCTTGTGCCACCCTCTCCATCCCACCTGGAACATGGATCATCCCTTTGTCCAGCATATCACCCCAAATAAAATGCTAATTTTTAAAAACCCAAGAGTTCATTTTAAAAAGATAAAATATCATAAACAATTTGGGTTTATCCAGAAATGCAAGGGTAGTTAAACATTAGAAAATAAACAAATATAATTCACTACATTAACAGATTAAAGGAGAAAAAACATATGATCATCCAAAATATGCAGCAAACAATATTCCTAATGATGAAAAACTGAGAAGCAGACCCTAAAAATTCAGGAACAAGTCCATTTACTTCTATTCAGTATTATACTGGATTTCCTAAATGCAGTAAGACAAGAAAAAGAAATAACAAACCACAAAGATAGGAGAAGCAGTACCTGGTAGAAGTATTGGAATGGTCTTTTTTCATAAAGATATAGTCGTTTACATTCCAATGAATCTACAGGCAAATTATTAATAATAATAGCAGAGCTCAGCAACATGGCTGAATAGAAGACCAATACACAAAATCAAATATATTTCTAAGCACTGGCAACAAAGAGTTAGAAAATACAATTTTGAAAAAAAATGCAGTTTGCCATAACAATAAAAAAATATAAGCTACCTAATGAAAGTTGTATAAGGCCTATATGGAATAAATTCCAAAACTCTATTTGATGAACATCAAGGAAGACCTATCACAGAATGCATGGTGGAATATGTTCAATAGGAAGACTCTATTGTAAATTTGCCAGTTCTCCCCAATTTGATCTATAGATTCAATGTAATCTAATTCCAAATCCCAATGGGATTCCTCCTCCCCACCAAAAAAAAACTGATAAGCTGATTCTAAAATTTGGACAGATAAACAAATTTCAATATGTAACTAAGACTCTTTTGGAGAAGAATTAGGTAGGAGGACTTGTCCTACCAGGTTTCTAGATTTTAATTATAATGTTATAAGAATGAAGAGAGTGTGGTACTGATGCTGCAATAGAGAAGTGGATTAATGGAATAGTGGAGATTCCAGAAACAGATCCACATATTTGTGGACATAATATGTAAGAGAAGTGGTATTGTACGTACTGTGGAAAGGGAGAATTAGTCAATAAGTGGTGCTGGGGAAATACAGGGAAAGAAGCAAAATCAGATTCCTACCCCACAGGTACATTGGAAATCAATTCTAGGTGTATTAAAGACTTGGATGGGAAAGCTGATGTTTTTAAACATCTAAAAGGAAAATATAGAATAGTATTTTTATATCTTTGGGGTAGAGAAGAATTTCTTCAACAAAACACACACAAAATCTTATCCAAAACTGAAAAGATTGACAAACTTGACTCTACTAAAATTAGGGATTTCTGTTCTTCAAAAGGCCTCACAAAAGAATTTGCAGACAAGCCACAAACCAAGAGTAGATATTTGCAACATATGTAACTAGTGCTGTGCTTGTAAATGTCTTAAAACTAGATTTCCAAGGGAAAAAACCATGATTTGTAGGGTTTGATGATTACCATGGAGGAAATAATCCCACCATGGCTTATTTCAAGCTATCAACATGATGTCACTACACACAGTTTGGAAGAGAAGCACAAAATCACTCTTGTGAGACTGTATAAGCCAGCTCCAGCACACCACAGCATATTACCCTAAAAGATTTGTTTCCAGAATGTATAAAGAACTCTTTCTGTATATCAATAATTAAACATCAAACAGTGCCATACAAAAATGAGCCAAAAAAAAAAAAGAGAGAAAAACAAATACCATATGCTAACACATATATATGGAATCTAAAAAAAAAAAAAAAGGTTCTGAAGAACCAAAGGTGCAGATGTAGAGAATGGACTTGAGGACACAGAGAGGCGGGAAGGGTAAGCTGGGACTTAGTGAGAGAGTGACATGGACATATATACACTACCAAATGTAAAATAGATAGCTAGTGGGAAGCAGCCACGTAGCACAGGGAGATCAGCTTGGTGCTTTGCGACCACCTAGAGGTGTGGGATAGGGAGGGTGGGAGGGAGATGCAAGAGGGAGGAGATATGGGGATATATGTATATGTATAGCTGATTCACCTTGTTATAAAACAGAAATGAACACACCATTGTAAAGCAATTATACTCCAATAAAGATGTTAAAAGAAAAAAAAGAAAAATGAGTAAAAGACATGAATAGTTGTTTTACAGAAGAGAAAATGTGGAGAATAGAAATATACAAAGATTCTCCACCTTCATTAGTAATCATATTAAGATTAAACATTAATCTTAATGTTAATTAAGATTTCAATAAGAAACCATATTATACTCTACAGGTGGGTATAACTATACTAAGTAATTGCAAAGACTTGGATCAAGAGGAGCTCTTAAACAATGCTGGTGTGAGTATAAACTGGCACAACTACTCAAGAATAAAATTCAGTACTAGCTTATAGGTTGAATATTTGAATGCCCTACAATCCAGAAATATGTACTCTTAGGTATCTATTATAGAGGAATTCTTGCACAAGTGTACCAGAAAACACAAACATGAATGTTCATAGTGGCATTTTTGTAATAGTAAAAAAAAAAAAAGAAATTTCCACCCAAATGTGTCAGTCAGGGTTTGTTCAGAGAAGCAGAACCACTGTGAGAAATGAACACAATAAAGGATTTATTATAGGGAGTTGACTGTATGCAATTACGGAAGCTGGTTGTACCGTCTATGTGAGGCTGCTGTTCCTGTGTCTGATGCTGGAGCTAAAGTGCGCAGGACAGGAAGTCAGGATGTGAAGTGGGGGAAGCAAGGACACACTGGAACCCACAAGGATGGACTGGAATCTGCACTAATCTCTCCCCACTCCCAAATCCCTGGTGCCATTCACCGTGGCCACACACCTTACCCATGAGTTAGAGAAGCTTAGCAGACAATTTGAAAGGAGTTGGGTGAGCTATAGGCCTGCAGGGACAACCTCAGTGCAAGGAAATAGGGCCACTCCTTCTCTGCCACTTCTATACTGGGCACAAAATGTCTCTTGTCTTTTCACATAAGTCTAAGAGGCCCAGAGAAATGAAGTGACTCGTAACCTAGAAGCCTATTTTTAAGAAATATCCTTATGCATCTGAAACTCTTCTCAAGACAGCTCATGTCAGTATATTTTGGATCTGAGTACATGCTATTCCTCCTCTCCAAAAGACATTCCTGACGTGTATACTTGTGCCTGTTGCCTCTCATGATACCATATAAGCAGGTTTAGGTAGCTTTGCAATAACAGATCTATTGATACTTACTAGTCTCCAAAGGAAGTTCCTCATTCCACTGTAAATACATGTCATCTTAGGACTTATTTCCTCCTGAATCTTTTTAACATAATCTTATCTAAGTTTGAGCACTGCATCCAAATGTGCATTTTATTTAAATGTGAATTGCTGACTTTGAGCTAAGGACAAGTTTTCAATCCTCTATCCAAATCTGGTACCAAATTATCCATGGTTACTCTGCAACTACTAATCTAGGGGGAAAAAAAAACAGTTTGGCAGAAGAGGATAAGTAAGTTCCCAACCTTCATTTCTCTATTCTTAAAGACTTCCAGAATGAAGTTTAAACCCATTACCAAAACATAGCATTAGGGACTTCCCTGGTGGCGCAGTGGTTAAGAATCCGCCTGCCAACACAGGAAACACGGGTTCAATCCCTGGTGCGGAAAAATCCCATGTGCCGCGGAGCAACTAAGTGCATGCGCCGCAACTGCTGAAGCCCTCGTACTTAGAGCCCGTGCTCCGCATCAAGATGAAGCCTCCTCAGTGAGAAGATGGCACACCACAATGAAGAGTAGCCCCCGCTCTCCGCAACTAGAGAAAGCCCGCGTGCAGCAATTAAGACCCAATGCAGCCAAAAATAAATAAATTCATTTTTAAAAAAACAACAAAAAAAGTAGCATTAGAATTAAAATTATTTAAGGGAGAGAATGATAAGTCTTCGCCAATGCATTTATTTTGAGCAATAATAATAATACAATAAAGTTGCAGTACTGGGAAAGAATTTGGCTAATCTTAAGAACAATATCACAATATATAACTTGAAGTGACTTTTTCTCCCTCTCTATCTAAAAACATTGGGCCAAGAGCAGTTAATCAGAGTTGAATGCAATTTTACATTAGATGTTTTGCTGTGGCTTTAGATTTTAAGTAACAAATACTTTAAATCATTCCAGTGAGTGAAAATCTAGTTTCATAAAATAACAAATTGGAAGCTGGTGATTTAAATTTGCAATTTTTTCTCTGCAAAACTATTCGTCATAAAAATCTCTACATGGTGAGTTCTGCTACTGACTTTAAAATATAATTTAATTCACCAAAATGTGATTCATAGTCCACTTTTTCAGGAATGTATTTTTTTTTTACAAAGTGAGATATATCAGTACTTCTTTCATTTCTAAGTCTCTTTCTCTATTCTTTTTTTGCTAATTTATTTTTACTCTATTTCTAAGACAGTTTACAACAAAATGTCCCCACAACCCACATTATTATAAATATGGTACTTATTAAGTTATATTCTGATATGGTTATTATTCAAAGACCTCAAAATAGAGAGATGGGCAAACTTCCTCCTGCAAGGGAGTAATCAATCACTAAAACCACCGATCAACTGAGCATGAGACAGTTCTACATACAGGCAATAATAGACTGCTTTGACTTTCTCTTCCTATACTCCTTTGGGTCTAGACTTGAAGAGTTAAGATGTCTATATATTTGCACCTGGGCTGTGGGTACCTGCCATGAATTGGGTTCCCAGGGAAGCAGACTCTGAGACAGAGATTAGGGTACAGGAAGTTTATTAGGAAATGCTTTTGGAATCAAACCAGTCTACTGCCCTGGCTTAGGCCAATGTTAAAGGAGGGAAAAGTGCCCTCCACCCAGGCCAAGGAGAAGATATAAGATCCAGCTATTCCTTTCCATGTGGAGATTCTCTTTCGAGTGTCGACTTTGGAGGATATGTGTTTCCTTTAATTAAAGAGGGCAATATTTTTTATCAAGCGTTTGTAAATATTAGTGGCTAAACATTTTCAAAACTGGAATTTCAATTCAGTCTTCATTATCAATGAGCGATTTTGAAAAACACAGCATTGTACTGAAACAAATTTGCTATATTTTTCAGACACTAAAGAATTGAAAATTTTGGTGTTTTTTGCTTTTTGGAAAATATATGTTTTCTTCTCAAAGTTTTCTTTTGTTTTCGTTTTTATGTAACCCCACTCTCCATGCCCTCTGTATCTCTTCCTAAAATCTGTTCTTGCTGTCAGGTAGAGATATTTAGCCACAAAGAAAAATCTAAGTAGGACCCACCCAGCTTTTATATCCTGCATGGCTGAACTTTAATGAAAGTTTGAGTTTTTCCAAAAGTCTGGTCTTCACTGACTGGGAGGAAAAACAGTTGGAAAAAAATGCCTTGGGCATGTGAACCATGTAATTTCATTTGAACTAAGGAATTCCAAAAATACTTGCTTATTGAAAGGGCAGTTATATTTTTGTGTTGGAACTTGTTAGGGAGAAGGATAAATACTAGTTCTTTCCTCCCCTACTTTTTCTCATAAACATAAAAAAAAAAAAATTAAAGACTGTCTGAGTGGCTGGGTAGAAAAATAATGTGGAGAGGGTGAGTTGGACCATGTCCTGTCCTGGAACCTATGCCTTCCTTGGGAGATCTATTTTGTGGGATCTATTGAGCCCCACTCAGCTTCAGATAACCCTCTCCCCCTCTGATGAGAATTCAGGGCTCCATCTGGCCAGGTCTTCAAGACTAGCTGGATTGAAACACAGAGGTTTTGCCAGTTCTGTTCACTGACACCAGCATAAATGCTGTGCCAATAGCAAGACTGGGATTTTTGGGTTCCTGCTGGGCAAACTGGTCAAGCAGAACATTTTTAGGTCTGGTCTGGTTTAAGGGGATCCGGTGTTAAGAATAATATTAATCACTAGCATTTTGGGGAGTATGTACCATGTGCCAGTCACAATACTGGGTACTTTTACATGAATTACATTATTTAATCCCCACAACAATCCTTCGTGGATTTTTGAAGCTTAGTGAGGTTAGGAACCCAGATTTTGAGACCAATCAGTCTGTCTCCAGAGCTTTTGATCTTCTTCCCTATTCAGTGAGCCCTGACTTTTGATAATGGGTCTCCGTGTACTAGATTGGAATCTCAGACACTAGTGTAGCAGGTGCTATTGGTGCACCATGTCTCACACTAGTGTAGCAGGTGCTATTGGTGCACCATGTCTCACACTAGTGTAGCAGGTGCTATTGGTGCACCATGTCTCCCTGGGGCCTTACCAACTGCCAGCAACTGAACCACGTTTCAGTGGCTTTCTCTAGAGGCTAGAGATCCAACTGTGAGCATGGAGGCTGTGTGTGCGGAGATTTAATGCCTCCCAGGAGCAGCCCTTAAGTAATGGTTGGTAAGAGTTGGTGCATAGGGCCTCCCTGGTGGCGCAGTGGTTGGGAGTCCGCCTGCCGATGCAGGGGATACGGGTTCGTGCCCTGGTCTGGGAGGATCCCATATGCCGCAGAGCGGCTGGGCCCGTGAGCCATGGCCGCTGAGCCTGCGCATCCGGAGCCTGCGCTCCGCAATGGGAGAGGCCACAACAGTGAGAGGCCCGCGTACCGCAAAAAAAAAAAAAAAAAAAAAAAAAAAAAAAGAGTTGGTGCATAAATCTCCAGCTCCCTTGCTTCTCAGGTGCAATAACTCAGAGGCATGGGTTCTACACTGGTTCCCAAAATTCCCCAGAGGGACTAAGCATTTGTTACCCATACTGCTAATGTGCTTGAAAACACTCCCCTTATTGGCTGTCTTCCCTCCCTTGCTTATTTCCCCTGCTGGCATTTCCTGTTACCAACACCCAAATAAACTATTGGATTGGCGTATGTATTCTTGTTGGCTTCTGGGGGAACAAAACGAAGACAAAGGGTAAAGGAAAGGTGGGTCTACAAAAGAAGGAGAGCCCAGGTGGAGGAGGTGCTGCATTGCTGGAAGGAGAGCACCGGGTTGCTTCTTTAGGAAGGAGCCTCATAGATAGTTCCCTGTTCTTGAAGGTAACAGTGTCTTTGGGCGACAGAAAAGAAAGGTTTTGAAGAATTATTGAATATTGACACACTAGATGGTTCTTTTACTGCTTTGTTGGTGGACTTTTTTTCAGAAGTCTCTTTTGCTCCATTCCTTTTAAATTTATATTTGTCTAAAGTTTTAATAAGAAGTAAGATAACCCAGGAAATGCATCCATTAATAAGTGGAATATTGAAACAGGTATAAATGCAAACATGATCTCAATAGAACATTGAGGAAGCCATCATAAGTAAATGAAAGATAAAAAGTACATATATAATTTTGGAAGATTTATAGCTTACCCATGGCCTGAATATAATAATGTTACGTACTGTGTTTCATGGTGACAAACTCTTTCACCAACTTGTGACTCTATGGCCTTTGCTGATTAACTGGACTTCCAGTGGTGTCTAATATGTTTTCAGGGACTAACATGGGCTTTGGGAAACTCTTGCTTTGTTACGGTTAATGGCATTGTAAAGTGTTAACTATCGTGTTCACACATTTTAATTCCTTGACTGTCTTTGATTTCATATACTCAACTTCATGTCTGCATTAACTGAGCTTTGACATCTTTAAAATTTATTGTATGGTAGTTATACGGTCTGAATAAGTTTGTTTTGGAACTTTTGCTCGGGGGTATTGTTATTAGTGCTTTCAAGGTGAACAAACTTAGAAATGCCCATAGTTGTTATAAAATCTGTAGAGTAAGAGAGGATGATACAAACTTGAGTAGTTTTTTTTTTTTTTCTAGTGACTACTTTAGCCACAAGAGGGAACTGTATGAGCAATAATAGGATATTTAGGGATAAGCTTTAGAGGATCTCAGCACCCATTTCCCCATTCCTTGAGTCTTGGAGCTTACCCCATTTTAGACAAACAGACTTTTCACCAGAGATCTGGGTTACAGAGCTGGATAACTCTTTCTACTTTTTAACAGACATTAACAGGTAAACTGTTTTTTATTTCTGTGATCATGGAAGGATGTGGGCTTAATAACAAAGTATATGCAGGCAATGGCCAAGTTCCTTTTCTAATCCACACACTTGGCTGATATAAACCCATGTGTTTCCTTCCACCTGGTCAAGGTAAAAACCTAGAGAGAGCTGTTGCCATCTTTGTCAATTTTTTGTCTTTACTGCAGAGGAATTCTGAGACAACCTCTGAGAACAATGTGCTTGCCTGGAGTTGGGGAAGTGTAGGTTGAGGGGAGAAATTGGAACAATATGCTCCCTTTCGCAGGGTCCTGCAGAAGATTCCTCTCTATTGGGAAGCCACAGGCAATGCAGCACACGGCAGGAACACAATCAAATCCTAAGGACTTTCAGAGGAAAGAGCCTGCAGTGCATTCCAATGGGCATTTTTAGGAAGTGACTTGGGTAAGGGGAGAGTCTTCCTTTGGTGAATCATGTATTGAATGATGTGGGTGGGTTAATGTTGTTAAACTACTATCCAGTTTTTAAAAGACTAATTCCTTGATTCACTTTATAGCCTTCAACATCCTACCTGAGTGATGTGATTTCTTCTTCCCTCTCTTCTGTCCACTGCTTATTTTTAAGAATTCACGTGACCTTTTGGATACATTATCGTTTTCATTTTTGCTTAAGATACAAATGATGTTATTTGCTAGGTGAATGTGAAAATGCCAATTTCATTCATTTTCTTAGCAATTTTTCTGCATGCAGGATTAATAAAAAATATTCTTAGGAATTAAAAATAATAGTTAATAAGTCAGCCTGACATAAAATATGTATATTTAGTTAGTGAGAAAATAAGTTTGTAGAAAGAGACAGTATTGAAGTTGTTAAGTGTTTGGGTTCTGGGTTCAAGTTTTAACTCCACCACTTCTTAACTCTGTGAACCTTGAGTCTTTCTAAGCCTCAGGTTCTTCACCTGTAAAATAAGGATAATAATAGCTACCTCATATGATTGTTAGGACGGTAAAAATTAAGTGCTTAGAGCAGTATCTAGCACATAATGAGGGCTGAATAAATACTAGTTGTTGTTTTTATTATTATTACTATTATTATTATTATTCGTGTAATAGCATTAATCATTAGGAAGTTCTTTGTGTCTAATCCAAAATATACTGCTAAGGGCACGGATTACTCTGAGCTCTCGGTTTCCAGCATTATGAAAAAAATAGAATCTGATAAGATAGTTATTATCATTTCCACTCTACAGATGAGGAACAGTTAAGTGTAGCTCAGAGGGCTAGGAGGGCAAAACAAATATGATGAGCACGGGCCAGGTAGTCCATAAGCATGGGCTCAGCTCACTCATGATGATTGCTACTGAATGACCTAAGGTCACTTCAACAACTTGGTCTCATCTGGTCTCTACAGCAGAGTTGTTACACCCTTCGGATAACTCTTTCATCAGGAAATCAAGAAAATTCACATTTGCTGGAAGAGGGTTCATGCCCACACTTCCTAGGAATCCAGTGCACCTGGATTCTGACTTGTTTGCATGCTGACAGGAGGATTGGAGATTCAGTGCAGAGATTCTAGCCCACATATAGAGTACAAACAAGAGGCACTTTAGCTTTTTAACTCCTAATCAACTCTTTATCAACCTTATTAATATGCATGAGAATCATGAGGGTATTTGTTTAAAATGCTAATTCTTGGGCCACACCATCAAGGAATTCTGATTCAGGAAGCCTGGGACTTGGCCAAGGAATCTACATTTTATTTTTTTGTGTGTGGCAGATTCTCTTTTTAATTTTTCTTTGTTTAATTGAAGTATAGTTGATATACAATATTATATGTTGCAGGTGTATAATATAGTGATTCACTATTTTTAAAGGTTAGACTCCATTTATAGTTATTATAAAATATCAGCTATATTCCCTATGTTGTACAATATATCCTTGTAGCTTATTTTATACATGATAGTTTGTAGGTATCTGCATTTTAAATTGTATCTCCAGACAATTCTGATGCAGGTGATGAGTGGACCACACTTTGGGAAAACTGATCTCCTCAATAACAAATTAACATATTAAAAAATAGCACTATTTTTCTGATTATAAAAGAAAAAAAACCATAAAGTGCCCAGAATGAAAAAGAAAAGAAAAACCATTCATAATTATATTTTCTAGAGATGACTACTGCAAATATTTTGATGGCTGTCCCTTTAGTTTTTTTTTAATATGTAGCCACTTTTCTGTATCTCTCAGGTACTTAAAATCAAGTGTATTGAGTGTTGTTTCAAGGATATGTTCGTTTTATATTAATTCTTTAGTGGTTTTATAAATTATTTCTATGTTTTAAATATATGTAAACTTACTCTATGAATCCACTTATATTCTTATCAGGTCTAGAGATTGGACTGGATACTATTTAAGGCCCGTTCTGACTAAGATGTCATACTTGTAAGAATCCTGCAATTCTCTGAATGTAAGGATTAATCACATTCAAACTTGATGGAGAACCTAAAATACATCCTACAAAACTTAAGCTCAAAGATTTGCTCTTAGGCTTCCCTGGTGGCGCAGTGGTTCGGAGTCCGCCTGCCGATGCAGGAGACGCGGGTTTGTGCCCCGGTCCGGGAGGATCCCGCATGCCGCGGAGCGGCTGGGCCCGTGAGCCATGGCCGCTGAGCCTGCGCGTCCGGAGCCTGTGTTCCGAAACGGGAGAGGCCACAACAGTGAGAGGCCCGCGTACCGCAAAAAAAAAAAAAAAAAAAAAAAAGATTTGCTCTTGAGCTTTGTCTTTCTGTGCAGACCTGCTGATGTTACATTGTATCAAAGGTAATAATAACATTTCTTCAAAGATGATATACAAATGTCCAACAAGTATATAAAAAGCTGTTCAACTTCACTAATCATCAGAGAAATTCAAATCAAAACCCAAAGTGAGATATCATCTCACATCCATGAAGTTGGCTACTATTAAAAAAACACATTAATTTGGAGAAAAATTCATATTCATTGCATTATCTTTTTTATTGCCTGTATTTACCAGTAAGCTTAAGGTGAGGACGTGGAGAAATTGGAACTCTTGTGCACTGTTGCTGGGATTGCAAAATGGTGCAACCTTTATGAAAAACAGTATTGGAAGTTCCTCAAAAAATTAAAAATAGAACTGCCATATGATCTAATCATCCCACTTCTGGGTACATAGCCAAAGGAATTGAAAGCAGGGACTTGAACAGATGTTTGTACACCAAAGTTCTCAGCAGCTTTATTCACAGTAGCCAAAATGTGGAAGCAACCCAAGTGTCCATCAATGGATGAATGCATAAACAAAGTGTGTTATATATATACAATGGGATATTATTCATCCTTAAAAAGGAAGGAAATACTATCACAGTCTACAACATGGATGAACCTTGAGGACATTATGCTAAGTGAAATAAGCCAGTCACAAAAAAGACAAACATTGTATGATTCCACTTACATGAAGTGGAAACTAAACTAGTCAAACTCACAGAAACAGGAAGTAGAATGGTGGTTATCAGGGGCTGGGAGGCAGGGGAAGAGAGAAGTTATTGTTTAATAGATATAGAGTTTCAGTTTTGCAAAATGAAAAAGTTCTGTTGATCTGTTTCACAATAGGGTGAATATACTTAGGCTACTGAACTGTTCAGTTAAAAATAGTTAAGATGGTAAATTTTATGTTATATGTTTACCACAACACAATAGCTAAACCATTAAAAAAGGTAATAAAAAAAGAAGAGTGTTGTCCTTTTATAACATTTTGAACTGTTATAAAACATAAGTTATACAGTTAATATTAAGGTTTGGTTTGATAAAAATTTTTCATGTAAACTGTTAAGTTTCTAGAATTGTACTCACTTGGGGTTTATCATTCTCAAAGTTATCAGATTAAACCTAGTGGAAAACCTAAGACTAATGGATGAGAATAGCGCAGAAGACAAAACTATTATATACCAGAATGGTTTGTTACACCTGGGCACTAAACATGACTCTAAGCTTACTGGTAAATACAGGCAATAAAAAAGATAACGCAATGAATATGAATTTTTCTCCAAATTAATGAAGGGAAATTTCTCTGCATATAGAGGGAAAAGAAGGAGGAGGAGGTGGAAGAGGAAGGGGGGAATGAAGAAAGGGAGGTGTCATTAGAATTATGGTGAACTCTATTGTCTCACATTATGGGGTTAAACAATTTCTCATTTGAACTCCTCTTGCTATTTTAATAAAGAATACACACAGAAAATTCAGGTTGGCATTTTTTATACTGGAAAACTGGATGAGACATGGTCAAACAGAACGATTGTTATTGTTTGCTATTTGAGTGGAATCAGGTCTGTTTCCAACGATTTTTTTTTAATTTCTAAAAAGATCAAAGTGAAGGGAAAGAATAGTGACTCTTTTCCCATTTTGCTTTATTAGGAACAGTAGACTTCCTCACTTTATTTTCTAGTTTGTGTTCAAGTGCCAGCCTAGGGAGTCTCACTTGCATCAGTTAAGGCTTATTAATAATAAGCCATTCTGCCTTTATGGTTAATTAAATGATTCTAAGTAAAATTTAACACTATTTACCATGAGGATTGTGAACAAGGTAGACTGGTTAATCACACATGATGGAGTTCCTGATTTTTTTAAAATTTAAATGTTTATACTTTTTTAATGGAAATTTCAACCATATGGAATAACAAGACGAGCTCCCAAGTTCCCATCATTTAGCTTCCTAGATTATCAACTCAGGGCCAACCTTGTTTCATATGTATTTCCACCTTCTCCACTCACCCCCAGATTATCTTGAAGCAAAACCCAGACACTGTATCATTTCAGCTGAGATATTATCAATCTTCAGGAGGGGATGAATAATAATCAAGAATCTATCCCAGAAGCAAATACATCAGTTGCACATAACAGAAGCGTCATAAAGTTGAATGTTAAAAGCATATTAGGGACTTCCCTGGTGGTCCAGTGGTTAAGAATCCGCCTTCCAATGCAGGAGATGCGGGTTCGATCCCTGGTTAGGGAACTAAGATCCCACATGCCGCGGAGCAACTTAAGCCCGAGAGCTGCAACTACTGAGCCTGCATGCCATAACTAGAGAACCCACACCCTTTGGAGCCCGGTGCCCACCCCTTTGCGCCACAACTAGAGAGAAGCCTGTGCGCCGTAGGAAAGATCCCACGTGCCATCAACTAAGACCCAACGCAGACAAAAATAAATAAATAAATATTTTTTAAAAAGCATATTAAACAGTCAAAAACTAAAGCAGTATCACTTTCGGTGAATACTGTGATAAGCTATTATAGAGCTCCCCCCATATTGGGAGTGGTGTGCGAAGGATCAAATTCCAGTCCAACTGTGTACTGTTATAAGAAGTCTGTGAATGTGCGAAGGGCAGAGAGCCTACTTTCAGTCTGATGACTCAGGGTGCTTTTCCTCCTAATCCTCCTCTCACCAGTCTTGGGACAGTGCCTGAAGCTCCACGTTACTACATTCCTCCCTGATTTGCCAGCACTGCAGGCCCCACTTAAAGCAGGCAAGTGGGGCATTATCAGTCATGAGCAATTTAACGTTGTTTTACATAATTGTTTTTCATTACAGAAGTAACATGTGTTCGTTATAGACAATTTGGAAAATACAGAAAAGCCCCCAAAAGAACATAAAAAACACCATAGTCAGGGGTAAATACCAGAATTTTAGTGCATTTTCTTCCTTTTTTTTTCTAGGCATTTTTACACTTTTTTTTTCATGAACATAGGATATTTTACATACTGCCTTTTTTCTGCTTTCATTATTTCATAATATATAGTGAATATACTTCTATATGATTACATATTCTTCCCCAACATAATTTTTTATTTTTGCAAGATATTCCATTGTAAGGAAGGACTATAATTAATGTCTTTTGGGGGACATTTGGATTACTTCCTCTTAGCTACACCTTTGTGGGGTACATTCTTAAAGCTAAACTCTGTACATATTGGTGTTTATTTCTTAGAAAATAATCATAGGAAAAGAAATAGTTGGGGCCAAAGGTGTGCATATCTTTAAGATCTCTCTTAAACGTAATACCAACTACTCTTTAGAAAAATTGCACCAAATTATACTTCCACCAACCGTTTATAAATGTACCTCTGTTTCTGTGTACCAACATTTCTTCTAATTAAAAAAACCCATTAATTTGATACATGAACCCACATACCTTTTTTTTTTTTTTTTTTTTTTTTGCGGTACGCGGGCCTCTCACTGTTGTGGCCTCTCCCGTTTCGGAGCACAGGATCCGGACACGCAGGCTCAGTGGCCATGGCTCACGGGCCCAGCCGCTCCACAGCATGTGGGATCCTCCCGGAGCGGGGCATGAACCCGCATCCCCTGCATCGGCAGGCGGACTCCCAACCACTGCGCCACCAGGGAAGCCCAACACATACCTATTGATGTTCACTTACACCTCAGTCTTAGCTCAGAATAGAGTTCATTAAGTTTGACTTGAGAGTGACGGTGGTGGTGTAGGGAAAGGAAGAGAAGGAACATCCGGGGCACAAGAATGCTAGTGTATTTAGAGTAACATTACACTGATATTTGAAAGCTGGAAAGTCCAGTTCATAAGGTTTCTATCACAATGGGGGAACTCTTAAGTAAGGGATTGTGGAGAGTCAGATATTTTACTTTTCCCCCCACAGGGTGAAAGGCCTACAGGGTCTCACTGCCTGGAGCAGCTACCACAGTTCAGTTCAATCCAAAGATCACTAGATCTGTAGAAGGCAGGCCAGTTCTCTTCAGGCCATGTGACTTAGGCATGTTCACCACTCTGGTCCTGTTTCCTCATTAAGAAAGTGAGAATAACATCACACCAGTATTACCTACCTTGAAGATTTACTGTGGAACGAAATCAAGTCATGCATTTGAAAATATTCTGCAAACCTTAAATGCTACAAAGGAGTGTGGCAGGGAAATTAGATTCTAAAGCCAGCAAGTAAAGTTAAAACTGAGAGCAATGAAAATTACTTAGAAGTTCCTTAAAATGTGCTTGAGTGCAGTTAAATGCTAACATTTAGGAAGCACGTGAGAACAAAGAACCTCTGAAGGAGACCTGGGACGAATACACTCTCAGGAAATTTTGCCAGTGGAACTGGTGCCCTGTAACTTATTTTAATTTCCTCTCTCTTTCTGCCAAGTGCATAACTGAATCTGAGAATGTTAGATGACAGTATGATGCCACTGTTATTCTTCTACAATTTTATATTGGCAAGCCAAGAAACCACTCTGGGCCTCTTTATTTGTCTAATGGTACAGTTCAGCTGGATCACGGTTTCATCCAAAGTTTCCTTTGACAAATATTTTGAGTTTACTATTCTTACTATGTTCCAGGCTGCTTTGCTGTTTGTCATAAAAAAAACACCAGGAAGGAGACACGGTCTGACCACAAGAGGCTGGTGAGCAGTGAGACGATTTCAACTTTGATTTGAGGAATCCTGGGTTCTTTGATCGCCTTCTGGGGAATGCACTGAATGTTTAGGAAAATTATGGAAAGTTACATATTTTGTTATGAATACCAGCTACAATACTACATCTGATACAGATTAAGTTACTTTGTTTCCTCTTTTGCTGTTTATCTTGCTACTTTTTCATGTGAGCTAACATTTTTTTTAAAACCTGGGCTAACTTAAAAATCCTTTAATTGAAAAAGTAATAAAAACACGTGGAAAAATTCAGACTGTACAAAAAAGTAGATAATGAGAAGCAAGTCTTTTAATCCAGACCCCCCCCTTCCCCTACTCCGCATTCCCTCGCCACTCCTGCCATCCTATTCAGAGGTAATTGCAGAGTCAACACTTAAGAAAACCCTCGTATTGTTAAGGTGATCCCTGGGTCCAAAAAGTTAAACATTGAACTACAGAATCTCTAAAGTCTGTTCCAGCTCTAAAATTAAATCTTATACCCTACTGAGAGTGCAAAAGAGAAAGCCTCGCCTTCTTTAACATTATGGTTGGTAGAGGGACAGAAATATGCGAACTGAATTCAAAAATGTACACTACATTTAGAATTCCTGAAGGACAGAGAACAGGATTCAGGCACTTTCATGGTGGTTTATTTACGAATTGAAATAAAGGGCCCCTCTAGGGGGTAAACTCCATGAGGGCAGTAAGTTCACCACCAGGTTTCATTGCAGACCTTGTCACACAAGAAAAGCTCACTGGGCGAGGGACACGACAACCCAGCACAGAGACCACGGCCCAGAAGCCAGGACCGGGACCAAAGCACGGAGCATCACGTGACTCGCCCTCCTCTGCAATTCCCCCCACCCCCACCCCCCCTCGGCGATGCAGCCCCGGGACCGCCTCCACCAGAGGCCGCACCAATCCGCGAGGGAAGTCAAATTTGGCTAGGCCAGGCAAGGGGCGGCTCCAACTCGTAGTCGCCTTGTAGCTGCGTCTCGCTGGCTCGGCCCACTTGTCGCCGAGTCTCAGGCGGTGGTCCCGCCTTCCAGCCCAGACTACACGCTCTACATTGCAAGTGGGAGGTGCAGAGGAGCAAGAGCGGGGCAAAGGCGCATGCGTGTTGAAGTGAAGCCCAAGGCAAAGTTTCAGAAAGCAGAGGGAGGGGGAGGGGAGAAGTCTCCAGTACGCGCGCGCGCGCAGCAGCCCTCCCTGGCCAGACACACGCGGCGCGGCGTGGTGACGCCAGGGCGGCCCGAGGAAGGGGCGGGGCCGGGGCGGGCCTTCCCAGCTTTTCCAGCTCCTCCCGCCCCTTCCCGGCCCCGACTCTCTCTTTCCCCCCCTTCCTCCCCCACACTGGGCCCCGTCTGCGCGGGGGTGACTTCGTCGCTTAGCTTCGCGTCGGCTCGGCCCGGCCCGGCCAACGGGCAAATGCCCTGAGCTGCCACCGCCGCCGCCGCCGACTCGGCCGGTGGCGGTGTGGGAGACGGGCGTCCGGCCCCGGGCCGCTGAGTGTGACGGACGGGGCCGGGGGCCGCCGGGCGCCGCGGCGTCGGCGGCTCCGCGCGGACCATGTATTTCCTGAGCGGCTGGCCCAAGAGGCTGCTCTGCCCTTTGGGGAGCCCGGCCGAGGCGCCTTTCCACGTTCAGTCCGACCCCCAGAGGACTTTCTTCGCCGTGCTGGCCCCGGCCCGCCTCAGCATCTGGTATAACCGAGTAAGTAGAGCCGCCCGCTGTCTCTCGCCTCTCCCTCCCCGGCGTCCCGGTATCGTCTCGCCCCCAACTTCCACCCAGAGTCTGGGACCCCTGCCCCTTCGCGCTGGAGCCACTCGTCTTCGCCGTCGGCGTCCTTGTTCCACCTACTCGGCCGCACGAACCCCCGGGTCCTAACACGTTCTCCGGCCAGGGCTCCAGGGTAGATGTCGTCGCTGCTGCCCCAAATCCCAGCGCCTCCCTGCGTTGGACCGACGGCCGCGCACAGTGCGGACCCCACGCGCTCCGTCGGCAGAGCCCAGACTTTACCTCTTCTCCCTTCCCCCATTCGCTGAGGAACAAATTTGTTTAAACTTTCCGCAATTAGGAATCTGGCCGCTGTTTTGTTCCTAGACCTTCCTTGCCCTAAAGGCCATTGTTTTGAAGTTAGGGAAAGCCTGTTGGGCTTTACCCAGTGTCAGACTTTACATGCTGTGATAACTTATTTCTAGCAACTACAGCCAGAGTTATTTTTTACTAAAGTTCTGATAATTCAACTTCTCGCCTCACCCCAACATCTCCTTTCCACTTTCAGGCCAGTTCTTTTTTCTGCTGCTCTTGGACTCTTCTGTAGAGAATTGTAGGGGGTTTAGTAGGAGCGGAAGTAGAGCTCAAATCTGTTCGCGCTGCTCCTGGTATTCACACCTGGAAGTAATAAGATTTGGGAAGAGCGTGAACCGGTGTTCTGTTTTTGCTTTCTGTGAATCTTGCTCTTTTATTTCTTGTATCTAATTACTGAGTAGATAACTTGAAAAATAAGTGGTGGATAGGATACTCCGTATTTTCCGTGACGGGTTCTGTTTATAAAAGCAACAAAACAGAGTATAAAAATGCCCCCCCCGAAGGCAGTACTAATCGATGTCAGAGTAAAGTTCTCTTTTCAAAGCTAATTTTACCAAGTGGGAATAGGTCGTGACCTTAGCGTTGTTAGATCTGTGTGAAATACTGGCTTTAGTTAAATTAGCTAAAACTGTCACATCTGTGTATCTGACCATTTGAATGCCTGTAAGGCCCTTGACTACCCTCACACACAGCCCTGGTAAAAGTGATGATGAGATTTAGATATTTCTGGTATCTCTTTTATATGACTATCATAGTTAGTGTTTAAATCAGACTATTTGCCATTAAGTTTTAGCTGATTTAATTTTTATATATCAGAACAAAATAGGCTGTTATAAAACAACAGTGTGACTCTTCTGTCTGGTGCTTGATTGCATTTTTGAATATATATGTATTGCATATCATTTGGTTCTTAAATGAGATACTAATTCAGTTACATCGTGTATGCCAACTGAATAATATTTTATTCGGTTGTGTATAACTATTATACTTAAAGCATATAAAGAAAAAAATAATTAGAACTTGAATTTTAAATTGCCTTCTGAATTTAGTACATAATTTCACTCTAATTTAACAAATCGTTTGTGAAGCCTAAAATTTAACTTTCCTTATCTCTATAAAGGGCAGACCTGACTTAATTTTAGGCGGAACTAAACTTAATTTGAAGGAGGAATAGACCAGAAGCCTGTAGGCTACTATTCCTCTGTAGAAGAAACAAAAATGTGCCTTGACTTTCTTAGGGATATTGTGAATATTAAGAATATCAGGTTTTTTTTGCTTTTGGACTTAGATACTAAATAAATCAAAGGCAATCCTGGAATGTAAAACTACTCATACTCCTTTCCTTCAGATTCCTACCATGCACACAGATAGCTACTTCCTACAGAAGTGCTGGGGCCACTACCATTAAGATCCACTGTGCAAAAAGTTGGTTTGTACAGAACCTGTGGGTTCAGAAGTATGTGAAATGAGATGCAGGAATACCTTAGAGGAGGCTCCATGGTACTGTAGGTTTACGAATGGTTAACTTTGATCTCTGGCATCACTGTCACTTTAAAGATCAAGTATTGGACCAGATGAATTTAAGGTCTATAACTGGGTGAATGGGGGAACAGGTGCCAGACCCCAGTTTCTATTTTGATTTTTAAATTTCTAAACTTAAATTTATTTTAACTTACATAATTTAGGTCAACAGACTTCTTTTAGAAGTGAAAACACCTTTAGCTAAATTGAGTAGCTATCAGTTATTTCTATATAATTTAGAGTGAATTGGTTTAAAATGTTTGCGTGAGAACATGAAAGCTTTGATTTTGGAGACATTGTATATGCAAGTAATTTTACAGAATAAAGTGAATTTTGAAGATCTGAAGGAGGGTTTTATGGAGTTTGAGGTCTTAAAAGCAGCTTGAGGGCATTTGGAGACAGGGAGAAACATGCTCAAAGAGATGAGAGGATATAACACGATTTGCTTACTTGAAATTTTGTTAGGGCTCTCAGTAAGTTAAACTCACTTAGGAGGAATGCATTTTTAAAAAGAAAAAACTAGCCTTGTGGGAGGATCGTGCATTTGATAGTCTAGCTGTTTTTTGTTTTTTAATGTCTAAAAGAATTGCTGTCTGGCAAATGTTGATTAGACATGAGACAATGGAAACATGAAAATAAAATCTCTAAGGATAACTTGTGTACATTTTATGGGTCTTCTAGTGAGCTTATATGTATCAATACCTCTTATAGCTACTATTATAAACTCTAAGTAGCTATTTGGAATCCCAGTGTTATAGAATCATATCTCTTCAAAATTCTTTCCTGACTCCAAGTTTGAGAAATGTAGTATAGCTTTTCAGATGTGTTAATAAACAGGAGTTTCTGTAGATACTCATTTTGCTTTTTTTTTTTTTTTTTTTTTGCGGTACGCGGGCCTCTCACTGCTGTGGCCTCTCCCGTTGCGGAGCACAGGCTCCGGACGCGCAGGCTCAGCGGCCATGGCTCACGGGCCCAGCCGCTCCGCGGCATGTGGGATCTTCCCGGACCGGGGCACGAACCCGTGTCCCCTGCATCGGCAGGCGGACTCTCAACCACTGCGCCACCAGGGAAGCCCTCATTTTGCTTTTTGATTTTATTTTTAGTGTGAGGATGTGACTTGTTTTCATTGTAACACGTTGATGTAAATTGCTTTCTCTACTTTGTGATTCTGCTTAGGCGTTTTAAAAACTACTTGAGCTTACAACAGGGATCATCCATATATTTTGGAACCCAAAAAAGGGGACTCAAAAAAGGTTTGATATGTATGTTAGATTGGGATGCTACAGGTGGGACTTACTTGATGGAGCAGTTGATGTATTTCTGCCAAGGGTATTGTAAAAGGACTAGTTTCAGCTTTGAGGATGAAGCTGCTGTTTAAAGCACATTATGATTTATGATTGACATGGGTGTTGTGTGAGATGAATTGTGTTTGGTACTGTATCAGAGAGCCTAGAATTATTCCTTTAATGTACTGCTTAACTGTGAGTACAAAAAGACTACATATGTGAACCACAAAATGATACCTTAGAATGCTCTAATTCTAAATTAGTCTTATCTCAGTTTTCAGGTCATTGATTATTTCAAATATATGAACACCTCCTGTGAAAAAGGTAGTATAAATAGGCAGTATATGAAAGGGATTAAGGGGCACATTGTATGAAAAAAACATTCTATCCAAAGATATTAGTGTGTTAATATAAATGAAAATTTTGTGAGTTATCACTACTAATAAAAAGCTGAAATAGATAAATAATTACTGGCCTTATGAAATAAATTGTCTTTGAGTAACCCTGAATAGAAACTTATCCTCTTGTTGTTGTATACTAATAATGGAAAACAATGAGATAGACGTTCAAAGAATCAGGTGTATGGTTAACTGTGTGACCTTAGGAAGGTAACTTAACTTGTATTGTACCTATATTTTTCCAGCTCTCCCATTTCTCACCTTTTCAACCCTATTCTGTTAATGCCTCCAAAGAGCCTTCCTTATAAACTCACTGGTTGGAAGTCATTTAGGGTTCACTGTTGGTTAAAGAATGAAGTTCAAACTCCTTAGTTTGATACCAGAGACACTCCCCTCTTGGAATGCTCTCTTGCCCCATCTCTGCCTATCAGAATATTATTCAAACTTTAGCTACTGTTGAAATCCTGCTCTGTGAGTCATTCTTTATTTACTGTAATTAGAAGTGTTCGTTTTTTTTTGATGAACTACTGTTTGTACTGTAGTTTTGCACACATGCTTTATTTCTCCAACTAGATTGTAAGTTTCTGGAGTGCAGAAGTGGTCTTATTTATTTATTTAATTGAAGTGTAATTGAGTTACAACATTGTGTTATTTTAGAAGTGATCTTATTTTGTATTATCCATAATGCTTTGCACAAAGCACATGCTTAAAAAGTTATTTAAAATAAATTAATGAATTTAGGATATCTGTCCTATGCATAGCACAGAATTTTTTCAAGTTTTAATAATTGGAAGATTTTTAAATGTTGACATGTAACTTAAAAAATGTGGTAATACTAAATTACAACTTAAAATCAGAAAAATTTGATTAGAGAGGGTTATATAAGTGAAGGTGAATTCAATACTTTTTTATTACACACAGTCCAAATTATATTAGAAAAGTGGTACATGTTATTCACAATAGCCAAGATGTGGAAGTAACGTAAGTATCTGTCAATAGATGAATGGATAAAGGAGATGTGGTACATATACACAGTGGAATATTATTCAGCCATGAGAAAGAAGGGCATCTTAAACCATTTGCGGCGACATGGCAGGACCTTGAGGGCATTATGCTAAGTGGAATAAGTCAGAGACAATTCATGTGTGATACTTACATATATGGAATCTGAAAAAGCTGAATGCATAGAAACATTCTAGAATGGTGGATAGGAGGGGCTGGGAAGGGTGGAAAAGGGGAGATGTTGGTCCAAGAGCGTAGACTTCCAGCTGTAAGATGTGTAAATTCATGTACATCATGGTGATTATAGTTGATAATACTGTATTATATACTTGAAAGTTGCTTAGGTGAGAGTAGATTTTCAATGTGTTCACTACAAAAAAGAAATGGTAATTATGTGACATGATGCAAGTGTTAGCTAAGACTATGGTGGTAATCATTTTGCAATATATAAGTGTATCAAGTCAACATGTACATCTTAAACTTGTACAGTGTTATATGTCAGTCATATCTCATTAAAGCTGGTGGAAAAAGTGGTACATGATAAAGGGTCCTTCTTTAATTATTAGATAATCTGCTGTTTGCCAAAACTTAAACTCTGTGCAGTATTACAGCTAGTTGAACTCCTGGTTCCTAGTATGTGTTTATATTGATGTGATCTATGGAAAAAGAAGGTCACACACACAAAAGAAGCAGAATAAGAACATTAATGACATTTTGCTTATCTTCAGGTGCTTGTGAATTATCGAAGTGATCCATTTTACCCGTGAACATTCATTCTGAGTTTACTGTGGACTGTGTGCTTTACAACATGGGAATCAAAGTTTCCTGAATTTAGGTTCTTAACATACCTCACTAATGATTTTTGCCCTGTCCTCACAGTACCTATCTAGTCTAACTTTTAGACTTGAAGTTCTCTTTCAAAATAAATTAATTTATATCTTTATTACAAATGGAAAACTAGGACCATTTGTATGGATAGAGGGTTACTGCATGAGGGAATACAATGAAAAGAATGTTATGAAAATCTAGTTTCCTGCCAAAGGCTCTTACCTTTTTCTTTAAAACGGCAGTTTGCAGATTACATGAGAGGTATTTAGAAGTAAACTAGCCCCTCATGCAGATTTCCTCTTACCTAAATCAAAAGGATTGAAGAATTGAAAAAATTTATTTTCTCACATATGATTAACTATTTAATACAGAGTTTATATGTTACCTAAAATAGTATAGAAAATATTGCCTTAAAGCATTCCATTTACTGCTAAATAACGCATTTATTATGCAGTTTATCAGGTTAGAAAAAATAAATTTACAGTTTAAGCATTTAAAAATGTTCTAGAATTCAGACTTGCCACAGAGTGAGACAATTGCTTAATTTTCTTCTTTTTAAAAAAAATTGACCAGCAAACATCAATTGTTTGAAATCAAGGTATCTTACTTTTCTTTTAAGTTCATTATAATTGCTTTGCTTTGAGTTGCTATGAAAAACCTGTCTCCCCAAGTGTTTGCCTTATTTCAATCATAAATCATACCTAAATTTACATATGAAATTTTGGATATTATTGTAAATATACAGTAGAATTTGCTGTGGTTTAATTTTCAAACAGCTGTATTGAGGTGTATAAAATACATCTATTTTAAGTGTACAGTGATTTTTTAGTAAATTAATAGCATTGTGCAATCATCATTACAGTCTAGTTTTAGAACATTGATAGCAGCCTCAAAAGTATTATGCCCATTTGCAGTCAACCTCTGCTCCCACTCCGGCCCCAGGAAATCATTGGCTGGCTTTTTGTCCCTTTGGATTTGGCGGTACTCCTTTTTATTGCTGAATATTATTCCATTACGTGGATATACCATATCTTTTTTTAGTCCATTCACCAGTTGATGGGTATTTTGATTGTTTCTGATTTCGGACCATTATGAATAATGCTACTGTAGACATCTGTGTATACTTTTTTGTGTGTGAGATTATATATTATCATTTCTCTTGGGGAGATACCTAAGAATGGAAGTGCTAGGTAGTATGGTAAGTTTGTTTTTAGCTTTTTAGGAAACTGCCAAAATGTTCAAAGTAGCTGTCACATTTTGCATCCGCACCAGCAGTGTATGAAGGTGTCTGTTTCTCCACATCCTGTTAACACTTGTTGTTGTCAAGCTTCTGTCAATCTTCTTTATTATAGCCATTTAGTGGGTTTGTAGTGGTATCTCATTGTAGCTTTAATTTGTATATTCCTAATGACTAAACATGTTTAACATCTTTTCATGTGCTTATTAGCCTTTTGTGTACCTTATTTGGTGAAATATCTATGCAAATCCTTTGCCCCCTTTTTTTTAAAATTGGAGTGTTTGTCTCATTGAGTTGTAAGAATTCTTAATATATTTTAGATACAAATTCTTTATCAGATATATGACTTGCATATATTTTAGCAGTCTTTGATTTGTCTTTTCAGTTTCTTAATGTGACCTTTTGAAGAACAAAAGTTTAGTTTTGATGAAGTCTGGATTATCATTTCTTTCTTTTATGAATCATGCTTTTTGGGTCTTATCTAAGGAATTGGCTGGTCCAAGGTCACAGACAAGTTCTGTGTTTTCTTTTGTAAGTTTTATCATCTGAACTCTTATACATAGGTCTGTCACATGTTTTGAGCTGATTTTTATGCATGGTTTGAGGTAAAGGTCTAAGTTCAGTTTCTTTTTTACATATAGATCCAGTTGTTTTAGCATTATTGTTGGAAGGACTTTTCACTATTGAATTGCATTGGCACCTTTGTCAAAAATCAGTTGACCATAAATGTAAGGGTTTATTTCTGTATTTTCTATTCTGTTCTGTTAATCAATATGTCTGTCATCAGGTAGACATCACACTATAGCTTTTATGGCAAGGTGGTGAAAGTCTTACTTTCTGTTTTCAAAATTATTTTGCTATTCTAGATCCTTTGCATTTCTATATCAATTTTTAAGATCATCTTGTCAGTTTCTACCAAAAAAAAAAAAAAAACCTTGCTGGGATTTTCAGGAAATGGTACTAAATCAGACACTCATAAACATGAGTGTTTCTCCATTTATTCAGATTGTAAAAAGTTTCTGTTGTTAATCGGCTATACTCCAATATAAAATAAACAAAACAAAAGTTTCTGTTGGCAGTATTTTTTCGTTTTCAGTGTACAGGTCTCTCACTTTTGTTAAACTTATTTCTAAGTATCTTATTTATCTTTTATGATGCTGTTTTGAATGTAGTTTCATTTTCAGATTGTTACTGGTATATAGATATAAAATTGATTTTTGTATATTGTTCTGCAGCCTTGCCAAAGCTTGTTTACTTCAGTAGTTTTTTTTGTAGTTAGAACTAATAAATTCAGCAAAATTACAGGACGTAAAATCAAGACGCAAAATTCAGTTGCATTTTTATGCAAAAACAATGAGCATCCAGAAATGAAATTAAGAAAAAAGTTCCATTTACAGTAACATCAAAAAGAATAAAATACAGGATATGGGGGGAGTTTGGGATTAACATATACACACTACTACGTGTAAAATAGATAAAAAACAAGGATCTACTCTGTAGCAAAGGGAACTATATTCAATGTCTTGTAATAACCTATAATGGAAAAGAATCTGAAAAAAGTGTGTGTGTGTATCTGATATAACTGAGTCACTTTTCTGTATACCTGAAGCTAACACAACATTGTCAATTAACTAAAAATGGTTAATTTACAAAATGGTTGCTGGGAAAAAAAGTAAAATACTTAGGATTAAACTTAACTAAGGAGGCGAAAGACATAGTCTTAACTACAAAACATTGCTGAAAGAAAGAAGATGCAAATAAGTGGAAAAAGGTCTCATCTTTACGGGTTGGAAGACAATATTGTTAAGATGCCAGTAGTACCCAAAGCAGTCTACAGATTCAGTGCAATCCCAACAGTGTTTTTTTGCAGAAATACGAAAATCACTCAAAATTGATACGGAGTCACAAGGGACTCCCCACGTCAGTCTAGCTAAAATTTTATCAATTTTTTAGATCTTTACAGAGAACCAGCGTTTGGTTTTACTGATCTTAGTATATTAATTTTGTTTTCTAGTTTATTGATTTCTGCATTGAATTTTCTTAAAAAATTATTTTCTTCAGCTTGCTTTGGGTTTAATTTGTATAAAGCAAATTAAAAGTAAAGTCAATTTTGCTAGGTTGAAAACAGGTTATTAATTAGAGGCATTTCTTTTATTAAAATAGGCATTTTAAGCTCTAAGTTTTCTTCTAAGTACTGTATTAGCTGTATTCCATAACTTTTTTCTTTTTTTTGAGCAGTTTCAGGTTTACAGTAAAATTGAGAGGAAGGTACATAGATTTCCCATATCCCCCCTCTTTACACATGCACAGCCTCCCCCATTATCAACATCAGTCATCAGAATGGTACATTTTTTTTAAACCAAGAATAAACCTACATTGACACATCGTACTTACCCAAAGTTCATAGTTTACCTAAGAGTTTACTCTTGGTATGTGTGTTCATTGTGGTTGGACAGATGTCTGATGACATATCCATCGTTGTAATATCATACAGAGTATTTTTCCTGCCCTAAAAATTCTGTGTGTTCTGCCCATTCATTGCCTGCCCCACCATAACTTTAATACGTTCCAATTTTGTTTTCATTTATAAAAATTTAACCGATTTCTGTGAATCATGGATTATTTAGAAGTGTTGTGGTTTAATTTCTAAATATTTGAGGATTTCCCATATTATTTCTGTTATTGATTTCTAGTGTAATTCCATTGTGGTTGGGGAATATATATTTTGGGTGATTTTATTCTTCTAAGGTTATTAAGACTTGTTTTATAGGTTAACATATGGTTTGTGTAAGTGAATGTTCAGTGTGCACTTGTAAAGAATGTGTTCTGCTGTTGGCAGAGTGTTCTCTAAATATTAGGTTAAATTGGTTGACATGGTTGTTAAGTGTTTTATAGCCTTGCTAATGTTAAGTCTAGTTCTATCAGTTATCGAAAGTGAAGATTGAAGGCTCCAACTTCTCTTTGAGTTCTGTCAGGTTTTGCTTCATGTTTTTGGGCTGTGTTGTTAGATTTGTATACATTTATAATTGTTTTATCTTCCCTTTGTATTAACTGATTTATCATTATGAAATTCCCTCTCTCTACTAATGTTCCCTTTCTTGAAGTGTATTTTGTTTTGCCTTAACATTGCCACTACAGTTCTCTTAATATTACCACTTGTGTGACATATCTTTTTCCACCCTTTTACTTTCAAACTGCTTATGTCCTTCAGTCTCAACTGTGTCTTGTATAGATATTATATACTTAGATCTTGCTTTTTTGCTATTGTTTCAAAAATCCAGTTGGATAATTCCTGCATTTTGATTGGAGTGTTTAGTCCGTTCACATATAATGTGATTACTGATGTGGTTGGATTTACTACCTATTTTGCTATTTCTTTTCTACACCTCACATGTTTTTTGTTTACCCGTTATTCCTTTAATTGCTTTGATTTCTTAATAATATTTTCTGAGTTATTTTATTAATGGTTGCTCTAGCAATTAAAAAATGAATCTTATTACTTCAAGTTAATACTGAATTAATTCCAGCAAAATATAGCAAATTTTTCATCCCTTCTTTTTACTTTTATGTTTTTAAAGTGACGAAATGTACATAAAATTTACCGTTTTAATAATTTTTAAATATACAGTTCTGTGATGTTAAGTGCATTCACATTTGTGCAACCATCACCACCATCCATTTTCAGAACTTTTTTCATCTTCCCATATTCAAACTCCCTTCCTGGTAAACAGTAACTCCCCATTTCCCCCTCCTCCCAGCCCCTGACAACCACTATTTTACTTTCTTTCCTTATGAATTTCACTAGTGTGGAAACACAATATTTGACCTTAAGTGATAGACTTAATTCACTTAGAGTGTCTTCAGGGTTCTTCCATGTTATATAACATGTACCAAAATTTGCTTTTTAAGGCTGAATAATATTTCATTGTAGGTGTATATTATAGTTTGTTTATACATTCATATGTTGATGGACACTTGGATTGCATCCACTCTTTGGGTTGCTTTCACTTACTGTGAATAGTCCTGCTGTGAACTTAGTGTGCAAATATCTGTTTGCCCCTACTTTCGATTCTTTTGTGTATATACCCCAAAGTGGAATCACTGGATCATATGGTAGTTCTGTGTTTAATTTTTTGAGAAATTGCTTTTTGTTTTTTGATTGCCATACTGTTTTTCACAGTAGCTGCACCATTTTACATTCCCATCAGCAATATACAGGGATTTTGATTTTCCTACATCTGTGCCAACACTTTCTTTTTTTTGTTTGTTTTTTGATTCTAGCCATCCTGAAACATGCCAATTGGTATCTTGTGGGTTTTTTTTTTTTTTAACATCTTTATTGGAGTATAATGGCTTTACAGTGTTGTGTTTCTGCTGTATAACTAAGTGAATCAGCTATCTGCATATGTGTATCCCCATATCCCCTCCCTCTTGCATCTCCATCCCACCCTCCTTATCCCACTCCTCTAAGTGGTTGCAAGGCACCCAGCTGATCTCCCTGTTCCAAGCAGCTGCTTCCCACTAGCTATCTGTTTTACATTTGGTAGTGTATATATGTCAGTGTTACTCTCTCACTTCTTCCCAGCTTACTCTTCCCCATCCCCATGTGCTCAAGTCCATTCTCCACGTCTTTGTCTTTATTCCTGTCCTACACCTAGGTTCATCAGAACCATTTTTTAAATTTCTATATACACGTGTTAGCATACAGTATTTGTTTTTCTCTTTCTGATTTACTTCACTCTGTATGACAGACTGTAGGTCCATCCACCTCACTACAAATAACTCAGTTTTGTTTCTTTTTATGGCTGAGTAATATTCCATTGTATATAGGTGCCACATCTTCTTTATCCATTCATCTGTCGATGGACACTTAGGTTGCTTCCAAGTCCTGGTTATTGTAAATAGTGCTGCTATGAACATTGTGGTACATGACTCTTTCTGAATTATGGTTTTCTCAGGGTATATGCCCGGTAGTGGGATTGCTAGGTTGTATGGTAGTCCTATTTTTAGTCTTTTAAGGAACCTCCATACTGTTCTCCATAGTGGCTGTATCAATTTACATTCCCACCAACAGTGCAAGAGGGTTCCCTTTTCTCCACATTCTCTCGAGCATTTATTGCTTGTAGATTTTTTCATGATGGCCATTCTGACCTGTGTGAGGTGATACCTCACTGTAGTTTTGATTTGCATTTCTCTAATGATTAGTGATGTTGAGCACCTTTTCATGTGTTTGTTGGCAATCTGTATATCTTCTTTGGAGAAATGTCTCTTTAGGTCTTCTGCCCATTTTTGGATTGGGTTGTTTGTTTTTTTGATACTGAGCTGCATGAGCTGCTTGTATATTTTGGAGATTAATCCTTTGTCAGTTGCTTCATTTGCAAATATTTTCTCCCATTCTGAGGGTTGTATTTTCATCTTGTTTATGGTGTCCTTTGCTGTGCAAAAGCTTTTCAGTTTCATAGGTCCCATTTGTTTATTTTTGTTTTTATTTCCATTTCTCTAGGAGGTGGGTCAAAAAGGATCTTCCTGTGATTGATGTCATAGAGTGTTCTTCCTATGTTTTCCTCTAAGAGTTTTAGTGTCTGGCCTTACATTTAGGTCTTTAATCCATTTTGAGGTTATTTTTGTGTATGGTGTTGGGAAGAGTTGTAGTTTCATTCTTTTACATATAGCTGTCCAGTTTTCCCAGCACCACTTATTGAAGAGGCTGTCTTTTCTCCATTGAATACTCTTGCCTCCTTTATCAAAGGTGACCATATGTGTGTGGGTTTATCTTTGGGCTTTCTAACCTGTTCCATTGATCTATATTTGTGTTTTTGTGTCAGTACCATACTGTCTTGATTACTGTAGGTTTGGAGTATAGTCTGAAGTTGGGGAGCCTGATTCCTCGAGCTCTGTTTTTCTTTCTCAAGATTGCTTTGGCTGTTTGGGGTCTTTTGTGTTTCCATACAAATTGTGAAATATTTTGTTCTAGTTCTGTGAAAAATGCCATTGGTAGTTTGATAGGGATTGCATTGAATCTGTAGATTGCTTTGGGTAGTATAGTCATTTTCACAATGTTGATTTTTCCAATCCAAGAACATGGTATATCTATCCATCTGTTTTTATTGTCTTTAATGTCTTTCATCAGTGTGATAATTTTCTGCATACAGGTTTTTTGTTTCCTTAGGTAGGTTTATTTCTAAGTATTTTATTCTTTCTGTTGTAGTGGTAAATGGGAGTGTTTCCTTAATTTCTCTTTCAAATTTTTCATCGTTAGTGTATAGGAATGCAAGAGATTTCTGTGCATTAATTTGGTATCCTGCTGCTCTACCAAATTCATTGTTTACCTCTAGTAGTTTTCTGGTAGCATCTTTAGGATTCTCTATAGTATCATGTCATCTGCAAACAGTGACTGTTTTACTTCCTTTCCGATTTTATTAGATTTTTAAAATTTCTTTTTCTTCTCTGATTGCTGTGGCTAAAACTTCCAAAACTATGTTGAATAATAGGGGTGAGAGTAGGCAACCTTGTCTTGTTGCTGATCTTAGAGGAAATGGTTTCAGTTTTTCACCATTCAGAACGATATTGCCTGTGGGTTTGTCATATATGGCCTTTATTATGTTGAGGTAGTTTCCCTCTATGCCTACTTTCTGGAGAGTTTTTATCATAAATGGGTGTTGAATTTTGTCAAGCTTTTTCTGAACCTATTGAGATGATCATATGGTTTTTATCCTTCAATTTGTTAATATGGTGTATCACATTGATTTGTGTATATTGAAGAATCCTTGCATTCCTGGGATAAACCCCACTTGATCATGGTGTATGATCCTTTTAATATGCTGTTGGATTCTGTTTGCTAGTATTTTGTTGAGGATTTTTGCATCTATGTTCATCAGTGATACCAGCCTGTAGTTTTCTCTTTTTGTGACATCTTTGTCTGGTTTTGGTATCAGGGTGATGGTGGCCTCATAGAATGAGTTTGGGAGTGTTCTTCCCTCTGCTATATTTTGGAAGAGTTTGAGAAGGATAGGTGTTAGCTTTTCTCTAAATGTTTGATAGAATTCGCCTGTGAAGCCGTCTGGTCCTGGGCTTTTGTTTGTTGGAAGATTTTAAATCACAGTTTCAATTGCAGTGCTTGTGATTGGTCTGTTCATATTTTCTATTTCTTCCTCATTCAGTCTCAGGAATTTGTGCTTTTCTAAGAATTTGTCCATTTCTTCCAGGTTACCCATCTTATTGTCATAGAGTTGCTTGTAGTAATCTCATGATTCTTTGTATTTTTGCAGTGTCAGTTGTTACATCTGCTTTTTCATTTCTAATTCTGTTGGTTTGAGTCTTCTCCCTTTTTTTCTTGATGAGTCTGGCTAATGGTTTGTCAATTTTGTTTATCTTCTCAAAGAACCAGCTTTTAGTTTTATTGATCTTTGCTGTTGTTTCCTTCATTTCTTTTTCATTTATTTCTGATCTGATCTTTATGACTTCTTTTTTCTTGTTTCTTGAGGTAGGATTGTATTGCTATAAACTACCCTCTTAGAAATGCTTTTGCTGCATCCCATAGGTTTTGGGTCATCGTGTTTTCATTGTCATTTGTTTCTAGCTATTTTTTGATTTTCTCTTTGATTTTTTTCAGTGATCTCTTGGTTATTTAGTAGTGTATTGTTTAGTCTCCATGTATTTGTATTTTTTATAGTTGTTTTTCCTGGAATTGATATCTAGCCTCATAGCATTGTGGTTGGCAAAGATACTTGATACGATTTCAATTTTCTTAAATTTACGAAAGCTTGATTTGTGACCCAAGATATGATCTATCCTGGAGAATGTCCCATGAGTATTTGAGAAGTGTATACTGTTGTTTTGGGATGGAATGTCCTATAAATATCAGTTGAGTCCATGTGGTCTAATGTATCATTTAAAGCTTCTGTGACCTTATTTATTTTCATTTTGGGTGATCTGTCCGTTGGTGAAAGTGAGGTGTTAAAGTTCCTTATTATTGTTGTGTTGCTGTTGATTTCCTCTCTTATGGCTGTCAGCATTTGTGTTATGTATTGAGGAGCTCCTGTGTTGGGTGCATAAATATTTACAATTGTTATATCTTCTTCTTGGATTGATCCCTTAATCATTCTGTAGTGTCCTTCTTTGTGTCTTGTAATAGTTTTTATTTTAAAGTCTATTTTGTTGGATATGAGAATTTCTACTCCAGCTTTCTTTTGATTTCCATTTGCATGGAATATCTTTTTCCATCCCCTCACTTTCAGTCTGTATGTGTCCCTAGGTTGAAGTGGGTCTCCTGTAGATAGCATATATATGGGTCTTGTTTTTGTATCCATTCAGCCAGTCTGTGTCTTTTGGAGTAATTAATCCATTTATATTTAAGGAAATTATCGATATGTATGTTCCTATTACCATTTTCTTAATTGTTTTGAGTTTGTTATTGTAGGTCTTTTCCTTCTCTTTTGTTTTTTGCCTGGAGAAGTTTCTTTAGCATTTGTTGTAAAGCTGGTTTGGTGGTGCTGAATTCTCTTAGCTTTTGCTTGTATGTAAAGGTTTTCATTGCTCTGTCCAATGTGAATGAGATCCTTGCTGGGTAGAGTAATCTTGGTTGTAGGTTTTTTCTTTTTATCACTTTAAATATGTCCTGCCACTTCCTTCTAGCTTGCAGAGTTTCTGCTGAAAGATCAGCTGTTGACCTTATGGGGATTCCCTTGTATGTTATTTGTTGCTTTTCCCTTGCAGTTTTTAATATTTTTTCTTTGTATTTAATTTTTGATAGTTTGATATATGTCTCGGCATGTTTCTCTTTGTGTTTATACTGTATGGGATTCTCTGCGCTTCCTGGATTTAATTGACTATTTCCTTTCCCATGTTAGGGAAGTTTTCAATTATAATTTCTTCATACATTTTCTCAGTCCCTTTCTTTTTCTCTTTTTCTTCTGGGACCCCTATAAATCGAATGTTGGTGTGTTTAATATCCCAGAGGTCTCTGAGACTCTCCTCAATTCTTTTCATTCTTTTTTCTTTATTCTCCCTGGCAGTTATTTCCACCATTTTATCTTCCAGGTCACTTACCCGTTTTTCTGCTTCAGTTATTCTGCTATTGATTCTTTCTAGAGTATTTTTAATTTCAGTAATTGTGTTGTTCATCACTGTTTGTTTGCTCTTTAGTTCTTCTAGATCCTTGTTAAATGTTTCTTGTATTTTCTTCATTCTGTTTCTGAGATTTCGGGTCATCTTTACTATCATTACTCTGAATTCTTTTTCAGGTAGGTTCCCTATCTTGTCTTCATTTATTTGGTCTTGTAGGTTTTTACCTTGCTCCTTCGTCTGTAACATATTTTGTTGTTGTTTCATTTTTCTTTTTTTTTGATGGGTGGTACTGTATTCCTGTCTTACTGGTTGTTTGGCCTGAGACGTCCAGCAGTGGAGTTTGCAGGCAGTTGGATAGAGCCTTGGTGCTGAGATGAGTACCTCTGGGAGGCCTCACTCCAATTGACATTCCTTGGGGTCTGAGGTTCTCTGTTAGTCCAGTGTTTTGGACTTTGGAGCTCCCACCGCAGGAGCTTGGGCCCGACCTCTGGCCTGGGAACCAAGGTCCCGCAAGCTTTGTGGCATGGTGTAAAAAAAAAAAAAAAAAAAAAAAAGAAAAAAAAGGAAGCAACAGTATGATATCAAAGAATAAAAAGGAAAATAAAATTAGATAAAAAATATATTAGGAAAAATTAAACTAATTGAAACAACTGCAATAAGGTAAAATAAAGCTACAACAGGAAAAAGAATGGAAAAAAAATGGGGGGTGGCAGAAGCCAAAAGGAAAGAACAATAACAAAGTATAAAGAATAAAATATGCTGCCATGGGAGGTGGGGAATGGGGCTCAGGTGCAGGAAGTACCATTCCTAACTCAGGTGTTCTAAGTCGGGGACTTCCTGTTAAAAAAAAAAAAAGAAAGAAAAAGAATAAAATAAAATTAGAAAAAGGAAAGATTTATTAGGAAAAATAAGAATATAAAAGAATCAACAACAGTGAACCAACAAGGTAAAACAGAACCCCAATCTAAAAGAAGAAAAAGGAAAAAGAAAATGCCTTGGCTATAGGAGCGGAGTTTACGAAGGGGTGGAACTTAGGCAGGGGAGGGGTTTAGCATGGGGTGAGACCTAGGCAGGTGGGGTGTGACGTTTGAGTGTGGGGTGGGGACTCTGCTTAGGACCTATGTGGAAGGGAAGAGGCAGCCTTCCACGAAAGAAGGGCCTCTGGAGTGTCGAGTTCCAGTGTTTAGAAGTAGGGCCCTGAGTGAGGTTGTGTGGGTGGGGTTTAGGCCCAGCACCTTGGAGGGGGTCTCTGAGTGTAGAGGTAGGGCCCTGGGTGGGGGTGTAGTGGCGGGGTTTGTGTTCTGCGCAGCAGGAGGGAGGCTCCCAGGGCAGAGGATTAGGCCCGGGAGCCCAACAGGCTCCCCAGTGCCTAAGTGGACAGGAAAGCACTGGCTGTGTTCCCTTCTGTTCCTTCGCGCCCCTCTCCCACCATCACTCCCAGGGTCTCCCCCATCCCCGCTGGACCCCTTACAGTGGGTGGGTCCCTCTGGGTGCAGGAACTCCTCCCCTCCCCCAGCTACCCCTCAGGGGTGCTGGTTCTGGAGGTCTGGCCTTTGTTTTTGCTCCCCTTCCCTCCCTCCCACACCCTCAGGACACGCACAGCTGGAGGGGCCCTAGGTGGGCAGAGGATAAGGCCTGGGATCTCAGCAGCTTCCTGGGGGCCCACGTGGGCAGGGGAAACCTGGCCACGCTCACTTTTGATCCTCTGCCCCCAGTGGTTCCCCTTTTCCCCCTTTGGGCATGGGAACCCTTCCCCTCCCGCAGCCACCTTTCAAGGGTGCCAGTCCTGTCTCACCTCCACTTCTCCTCCCCCTTCACTCCCCCCCACACCCCACATCCTACCCAGTTGTTGGGGGTTCCTCCTGTCCCCTTAGGTGTCCGTGGTCCCCCACCAGTGCCTGGCAGGTGCCCTAGTTGTGAGGAGACACGAATTCTGTGTTCTCCTAGTACGCTGTCTTGACTCTGTCCTCCTCATTGTGGTTTTGATTTGCATCTCTAATAACAAGTGATGTTGAGTACCTTTTAATGTATTTATTGGCTGTTCATGTATCTTTTTTGGAGAAACATCTGTTTCAATTCTTTGCCCATTTTAAAATCGGGTAATTTTTCTTTTTGTTGTTGAGCTGTAGGAGTTCTGTATGTACAGTTGACCCTTGAACATCACGGGTTTGACCTGCATGGATCCACTTATATGTGAATGTTTTTCAGTAGTAGATACTATAGTACTACATACTCTGTGGTTGCTTGAATTCTCAGATGTGGAGCTGCAGTTATGGAGGGCCAACTGTTAAGTTATACTCAGATTTTTGACAGATGGTCAGTTCCTGCATTGCAAGGGTCAACTGTATTCTGAATATCAATTTCTTATCATATATATGATTTGCAGATATTTTCTCCCATTATGTGGGTTGCCATTGTACTCTGTTGATAGTGTCCTTTGATGTCCAAAAGCTTTTACTTTTGATGAAGTCCAACTTAACCAGTTTTTCTTTTGTTGCCTGTGCTTTTGGTGTCATATGCAAGAAATCATTGCAAATCCAAAGTCATGAAGTGTTTGCCCTTTTTTTGTTTTTTTGATACATTTATTTATTTTATTTTAGGCTGTGTTGGGTCTTCGTTGCTACACGTGGGCTTTCTGTAGTTGCGGAGAGTGGGGGCTACTCTTCATTGCGGTGTGCGGGCTTCTCATTGCAGTGGCTTCTCTTGTTGCGGAGCATGGGCTCTAGGCGTGCAGGCTTCAGTAGTTGTGGCACGCGGGTTTAGTTGTTCCGTGGCATGTGAGATCTTCCTGGATCAGGGCTCGAACCCGTGTCCCCTGCTTTGGCAGACAGATTCTTAACCACTGTGCCACTAGGGAAGCCCCACCTTTTATTTTTCTTCTACGAATTTTATAGTTTTAGCTTATATGTAGGAATGTGATCCATTTTGAGTTGATTTTTGTATGTGGTGTGAGATAAGGATCAAATTTTATTTTTTTCCATGTGGGTTTTCATGTTTCCTGGTGCAGTTTGTTAAACACTGTCCTTTTCCCCCATTGAATGGTTTTGGCGTCCTTGTTGAAAATCATTTAGCCACATATATGAGGGTTTATTCCTGAGCTCTGTTGTATTCTGTTGTTGTGTATGTCAGTCTTTATGCCAGTGTGGTACTATTTTGATTACCATAGCTTTGTAGTAAGTTTTGAAATTAGAAAGTGTGACACCTTCAACTTTCTTCTTTTTCAAGATTGTTTTGGCTATTTGGGGTCCCTTGAGATTCCATATTTTAGGATGAATTTTCATATTTTTGCAAAAAACTGGTGTTGTGATTTTGATAGGGGCTGCATTGAATCTGTACATTGGTTTGGGTAGTACTGACATCTTAGCATTATTTTTTAACCCATGAGCATGAGGTGTCTTTTTACTTATATGCATCTTCTTTATTTCAGCAACATTTTGTAGATTTCAGCATACATGTCTTTCACTTCCTTGGTTAAGCTTAATTCTAAGTATTCTTTTCTATATTTACTTATTTATTTTCTATATATTCTTTTTATTTTCCAGTATAAATGGAGTGATTTTCTTAATTTTATTTTTAGATGTTCATTACATAAAAATTGTATTGATTTTTTTGTGTGTTGATATTGCATCCTGCAACTGTGCTAAATGGTTAATCAGTTCTAACAGTTTTATGTGGAATCTATAGGGTTTTCTACATAAAAGATCATGTTTTTAGAGAACAAGAGATAATTCTATTTCTCTTTTAGTTTAGGTGCCTTTTATTTCATATTCTTGCTAATTGCCCTGGCCAGGACTTACAGTACTGTTTTGAAGGGAAGTAGTGAAAGTGAACATCCTTGTCATATTCCTGACCTTAGGGAAAATGTTTTCAGTTTTTTACCATCAAGTATGATGTTGACTAATTTTTTTATGTATTGGTTTTACTACATTGAGGTAGTTCCCTCTATTCCTAATTTGTTGAATGGTCTTGTCATGAAAGGGTGTTGAGTTTTGTCAAATGCTTTTTTACTGAGATGGTCATGTGGTGTTTTTCTTTCATTCTGTTAATGTGGTGTACTACGTTGATTTTTCTTGTGTTGAACCATCCTTGCATTCCAGGAATAAATCTCACTGTTTTATAAATCTTATCATACTGCTGTTAAATTTGGTTTGCTAGTATCTTGTTGAGGATTTTTTTTTTTTTTTTTTTGGCGGAACGCGGGCCACTGTTGTGGCCTCTCCCGTTGCGGAGCACAGGCTCTGGATGCGCAGGCTCAGAGGCCATGGCTCACGGGCCCAGCCGCTCTGCAGCATGTGGGATCTTCCTGAACCGGGGCACGAACCCGTGTCCCTGCATCGGCAGGCGGACTCTCAACCACTGTGCCACCAGGGAAGCTCTTGTTGAGGATTTTTGCGTATGTATTCTTCAGGGATATTGACTTGTAGTTTTCTTTTCTTGTGAGTCTTTGTCTGGCTTTAGTATCACAGTAATGCTGGGCTTATAGGATGAGTTACTAAGTGGTCCTGTTTCAGTTTTTTGAAAGAGTTTGAGGAGAATTGGTGTTTATTTCAATTGTTTGATAGAATTCACTAGTGAAACCATATGGACTTTTTTTTTCTTTGATTACTGATTTAATCTTATAAATTTATTCAGATTTTCTATTTCTTCAACATTCAGTTGTGGAATTTGTCCGTTTTATCTAAGTTTTTTGATTGGTCAGGATACAGTTGTTCAGAGTACTCTCTTATAATCATTTTTATTTTTGTAAAATCAGTAGTAATGTTTCCCCTTTCACTTCTGAGTTTAGAGTCTTTTTTTCCTTAGTCAGTCTACTTAAAGGTTTCTCAGTTTTGTTGATCTTTTAGAAGAACCAACTCCTGGTTTCTTTGATTTTTTTCTGTTTTGCTCTTTTTCACTTTATTTCTGTCTGCTCTAATCTTCATTATTTCATTCTTATAGGTTTGGGTTGATTCATTCTTCGTGTATTTCCATAAGATGTAAAGTAACGTTGGTTTGAGATCTTTTTCTTTTAATGTAAGCATTTAGTTGTAAGTTTCCCACTTTGCACTGCTTTTATTGCATCCCATGTGTTGTAGTGTGTTGTGTTTTCATTTTCATTTGTCTCAGGATATTTTCTGATTTCTTTTGTTATTTTTTTTTCTTTTCCATGGATTGTTTAAGAGTGGGTTAATTTCCATGTTTGTGAGTTTTTTGTTTTTCCTTTTGCTGTTGATCTTTACTTTCATTCCACTGTGATCAGAAAAAATACTTTGTATTGTTTCAGTCTTTTAAAGTTTATTAAGACTTGTTTTGTAGCCTAATCTATAATCTGTCTTGGAGAATATTCCATGTGCATTTGACAAAAATGTGTGTTTTTCTGTCGTATGGAGTGATCTGTGTATTCCTTTTAAGTCAAATTAGTCTGTAGTGTTGTTCAAATTCTCTATTTTCTTTTTGATTTTTTTTGTCTGGTTCTGTTTTCAGGTGCTTTTTTTGAGGTATTATTGTCATGTATGTTGTATGTTATAAACCCAACAGTGCAGTGTATTTTATTTTTAAGTTATTGTCTTATAAAGGCTGATATATTTTAGAGAAATTAGAAGGAGAAAAGACAAAAATACATTTATTCAGTCTTTTACCTTTATCCATTTACCATATCTTGTGCTCTTTGTTTCTTCCTTTGGATTTGAGTTACCATCTTCTCAGTAGTTCCCCAAATTACCCCCGGTTCAGTGATTTGCTAGGAAGACTCACAGTACACAGCATATAGTCACGTTCATGACTGTGATTTATTACAACAAAAGGATACAAGGCAAATTTGCCAAAGGGAAAAAGTTTAGTGGGCAAAATCTGGAGGAACCAGCTGCCAGCTTCAAATAGTCCTCTTTCAGTGCCGTCATATAGAATGTGTTTATTTTCTCCATTAAATTTTGACGACATTTGTGCAATGTTGAATTCCAGGGAAGCTTGTTATAGACCTAGTCCCCAAGGTTTTTACTGGGGACTTTCTGCCCAGCTCATACTGAATTTCACATTGTCTGAAAGAAAACAGGTGTTTCAGCATAAGCCATTTGATTTGTATAAACAGTTTAGGTACAGTCAGCCACTCTAATTAGTTTTGGAATGGTGGGAACCCTCCCAAAATCCAAGTTCCCAGATGCCAGCTCAGGACCAACCTTGCAGGCAGGAGGGTTTTTTTTGTTTGGTTGTTTGTTTTTTTAGTACAGCAGTCTTAAGCCTGTTAACTCTTTTCTGCACACCTTTTGAAGTCCTTTCCTTTTTTCCTGAGGGATTTCTTTTAGTATTTCTCATAAGGCAGGTTTGATAAGAACAAATATTTTAATCTCTGTTTATCTGGGAATGTCTTTGTTTATAGTTCCAAAAGATAGTTTTGCTGGATATAGAATTCATGGTTGACAGTTTTTCTGTTTCAGCATTTAAATATGTTCTTTCAGTGTCTTCTTGGTCTCCATTGTTTCTGACAAGAAGTGAGCCATTAATGGCATTTTTGTTGTCTTGTGTGTGATCACTTGTTTTACCTATATTCTTTTCACATTTTCTTTTTGTTGAGTTTAAGTAGTTTTGTGTATGATGTATGTGTGCATGTGTTTATCCCACTGGGATTTTGTCAAGCATTCTGAATCTGGGGCTTAATGTCTATCATAAAACTTGGGACATTTGCAGTCATTATTTATTCAAATATTTTTTTATCCCATGTACTATCTCCTGGAACTTCCCATTATATGTGCATTGGTGCACTTGATGTCTTAGGGGTCTCTGAGGCTCTCTTCACTTGAGTCTTTCTTTTCCGTCTTTTAGATTGCTTAATTTTATTGAAGTGTTTTCATGTTTTTTGATCTGCCATCTCAGATCTGCTGCTGAGTCTGTATAATGTTTTCATTTCAGTTATTGTATTGGGTTGGCCAAAAAGTTTGTTCGGATTTTTCCGTAAGATGTTACGGAAAAACCTGAATGAACTTTTTGGCCAGCCCAATACTTCTAAACTGTAGAATTTCTAGAATTGGTTCTGTTTTATTGATTTTACTTCTTTTTTGAGATTCCCCACTTGTTTAGGTGTCATCATATTTTTTTTCATTATTTAAACATACTTTCCTTTATTCTTTTAATATGTTTTTCATGACTGATTTGAATTATTTGCCTGCCATTCTGGGCCCGCTCACAGGTAGTTTCTTTTTCCTTCAGTCTGGGTCACTCATTGTATATCTTTAAACTTTTTTTGTTGATGATTGGACATTTTGGATAATTTATTATAACTCTAGAGGTTTTTTTTTTTGTTTGTTTTGTTTGTTTTCTGAGGGTCATTGTTGCTGATACTTGTTTTAGTATTGGTTTTTTAGTAAGTTTCCTGGACTTAATCAGCAAAATTTATCTCCCCTGCAATGTGCAGCCACTGACTAATGTCTCTGCTTATTTTTTCTTATTTTTATTTTTACCATGGCTTTCTAGGGGTTGCCTCTATGTCTGCATACTGTTTAGATGTTCAAACATTTTGAGCCAGTAAGGCATCTGTTCTCTGTTGATTGTGGGATGATGTGTGGGTTTGGGAGTACAGGCAAAGTTCAGGATGTTTTAATGTCTGCCCCAGCTTTTATTTCCTGCCAGGCCTTTCTGGAACTTCCTTGCAGACAGCTTCCCAGTGAACTAGTGATGTGTGGGGAGCTTGGCCTTTCAGTGCTCTTAGCTTTGCATGTACACAGCGTCCCTGACAGACAGGGATGAGTGGAGAGCTTGGGTGCTTCAGCGTTTTTCCTTTTTATAAGTCTGTCTCCCATTGAACCAAGGATGTGTGGCAAGCTTATCTGTTCCCTCTTTGACTCTCTGGTGTCCAGGATTTTCCTGTTAAATTTCTTGCTGGTTGAGGGATGTGCTGCTTGCCCAAAGCTGTCTGCAAACTCTGGCTAGCAACACTGTTAGCTTTTTCTGTTTGTTTTCTAAGAATTTGCCAGTTTAACAGTGCTGCAGGCTGTATTGCACTCTGCTCCATGTCAAGGCAGCCTACCTTTAGCAGCAAAGCTGCTGGTTTTTCACCAACAGCCCCACCCTGGTGGCACTGCTGCCTACCAAGCTTTGGTGAGGGGATGGGAACAGTCCTGGCAAGAACATCATTTATTGCCACTGTTCTTATCTGAGGTTCAGAAGTTTCCTGTGCATAAAATGTTCTTAATTTGTATGCCATCACTTTTCAAATACAGTACAGTTGACCCTTGGATAACACAGGGGTTAGGGGCCCTGACCTCTGTGTGGTCAAAAATCTGCGTATAACTTTACAGTCAGCCCTCTGTATCCACGTTTCCGTGTCCATGGGTTCAGCGGACCACAGATTGAGATGTACTGTAGTACGTATTTACTGAATAAAATCTCATATGAGTAGACCTGTGCAGTTCAGACCTGTGTTGATCAAGGGTCAACTGTATTTGAAATGTTTGTTTTGTTCAGTTTTATGGTTGTTTTTGGGGGGAGAGGATTTGCCAGTCTCTTTACTCTCTCATTGTTGAAAGTCCTTGTGATTTAACTTTTGTTAGGCAATTTTATGTTTCCCTAAGTCTTAATGGGGTAAAACTGAGCAAATTGGCTCTTTGTGTCATAATTCTCAGTCATTAGAAGAAATAATTCCTTAATTTTTCTCTTCAAGCACATGTAATTGTTGATGTAATTTCTGCTTTCTTCTTAAAGCAAGACTGAGCTGTTTTGTTTTGAGAGAGAGAGAGAGTGTGTGTGTGTGTGAAGTGGTAGGAAGAGAATATGTTTGAAGCTTGGTTATTTACAGTACAGTATTCAGTAGTTTTGGGGTCTCATTTGTCTTACATTACCATTATTGTTATCACTTTCTTTAAGAACCAGATCCACTACCATCAGCTCTGCTGCCATCATCAGTATCACTTGTTTTTGAAGCAGAAGGGTGATAGAATTTTTGTTAATTTTTTTTCGCTGTCAGTCACATGAAATATAAATCCCACTGACCTTAAAACTAAAAACCTAAATGAGAACAAATATAAACTAATAAGTATTGAGTGCATATTGTATGTCAGGCTCTGTTTAAGTTTATTATGTATATTATTTCATGAGATCCTTACAGTAATTTTGGGAGATTGGTCTTAGTTCTGTTTTCCAGATAGGGAAAGTGAGGCTCAAATAAAGTCATTGTGTGACCTAGAGGAAATTATTTAATAAATGGCAGAGCTGAGATTCAAACCCACGCTTAATGCCAAAGCTGATTTCGTGGAGATTGTCCTGTGCTGCTTCTCCTATAAAGTAAGAACAATAACAGTTGAGACAATCTGTTTGAAAGACATCTTAGCAACAACTCAAGTAAAACCATATTCAAATAGTTCTATTCAGACTTAAAGATTGTTTAATGCCCACTAAATTTCAAGCATGGTGTCTAATAATCTTTTAGTATATTCTGTTTAAATGAAATGATACTGTGAAGTAGAATGGATTTCTTTCCATTTTAGACATTTTCATAAGCCTGGGTTCCACCAATTCTGAGGTTGAACTAAAGGAAGATTATGAAACTCAACTGGAAAGATGGTGTATAGGAAGAAGAAAAGTCTTAAAACATGGATGTATATTTCAAACCAGAAAAACGTATTGTTTAGTGTATTTTAAAATGTTTACTATTTTTCTGGAATAGGGGAATTAGGTAGTCTCCCTAAGTCTATTTTCCAGATAACTGATTCTATTTCTTTAAGTCCAACTTATAAATCTTAGTTACTAATTTTTTTTCTAAGCTCTTTCTGAAGTTCTATTATTTGTTTTTTTTTATATGGCATGTAAGTAGTATGTAATAGTGAAGACTCATAGTACATAATAGTGAAGTCACATAGTACATAAGACTTCTAGAGTCTTTGTTGTTGATATCATGGTGTGCTGTTGAGGTATGTTGGTCTGTGACCCATAGTTTGCTCTTAACTATATGCTAGGAAATGGAGATAAATTATACAGATTGCATACCTTCAGCTCTGTACAGTTTGTTTCTAGAAATTTCCATCTCTAATTATGTCCAATTGTGTACACACATAGGACTAAACTGATGCTTCTCTAGAGGGACTAGTGTGGTTTCCTAATTCATGAGATTTAAGTATTGTTTTCCAATTTAAGAATACAACCAACTTCTCATTTTCTTTATAAAGTTTTAAAACATACAGAATACCTGGATACTCACCACCTAGAATCAGCAGTTGTCAACATTTTCTTTCTCATTTATTTGCTTGGGTGTATATGTGTATATGTCTGTGCGTATATATTTGTGGGAACTCTTCGAAAGTTGGAGACATCAAGACACTACACTAATACCTAACTACTTATTGTGCATCTTCTAAAAATGACTTAAATATACATAGCCATAATATGAAAATTAATAATTCCCTAATATATTCTATTACGGAGTTTGACTTGAAAATTTCCCCAGTATTCCCCAAATTACTTGCGCAGCCTTTTTCTTATTTTAAAACAGACCTACTCAAGGATCATGCATTCCATTGGATTGTTATATCTTAACTTAGAAATTGTTATCGCTTAACCTAGGATAGTCTTCCTTCCTTCTCTTACTTTCAGTTATTCAATATGTAGATTTATTTTGTTTTTAATAGATTAGGTCACTTTTCTTGAAAGATCACCCTCACTCTCTGGATTTGCTTAGTTGTTAATGTTTTCCTTGAATCCGTTATATTTCTTGTAAACTGAAAGTTACGTTTCAAGGTTTGATTAGATAAAGTTAAGCATATCTAGTGTGAATACTTTATGGGTGATTTTTGTATTCATGAAATTAATTTTAAAAGTGTTTCCATTCAAGAGTACTTGTTAATTGAGGTAATATTGCACAGGATAAAAAATAGTAACATGGTAGGAGGTAAACAGTCTGGTTTCAGGAGCTTGAAAGTGGGAATCAGATATTTCTCAAGTATTAACTCATTTCATAAAGGAAAGAAAGAAAATAACCAAAGTTTATTGGCTGTCCTTTTCCTGGACATGAAGGTGATCATCTCAGTTTAATGCCATGAGTATTGGTGTTGAGCTTGAGTCATCAGTCACAGTCATTAGCTGCTACCCTTAAGGAAAGTTGCACTTTGGAATTCGAGGAATGTTTGAAGCATGGAGTTCATTACTTATCACTACTGACATGATATCAGTAGAAGAAATTGCATGTTACTGATAGAAGTGACCTGTGTACTTTGAAAATAATACCTAATGGACTGTTAACAATTAACCAGAAAACCTTTTTTGAAAATCATCTTAAACATATTAGTAATGTTTCCTGAGTTTGTAAATAGTATTCAGTATACTTAAATGATGGCTTATTTATTTATTTACTTTTAGACTTTTGTTTTTTAATGTACAGTGATGTGTTGTTCTTAAGTGGATATTGACAGGCGTATATACTAATGTAATGACTATTCCAATGAAGATTCAGAATATTTTCATCACTCCAGAAAGTTCCCTGTGTCTCCTTCTGGTCAGCCTGGTTCTTCTCCCCATTCAGGTATCTGGTGGTCCAAGCCCTATACTGCCAGAGAGTTGGGTTGATCTTGTCATTGCTTAAGCTGTAGCAGAAAGCAATATGTTACTGGTGTCTTAAGTAGGAATTTCAAATACATTATCTCAAGGAAGCAGTTGGGAGTTTTGTTCTGTAGTATTTTTAATAATGTGATCCTGGGACATCAAAATAATAAAATAGCAACAAATAATATCTACAGTGCTTACTGAGCTCTAAGCACTCTGCCAAGTGCTGTTATTTATTTATTCAATTTTTGCAGAACCTACCAGTGAGGTAGGTTCTATTGTTAGATTTATTTTAAAGATGCAGAAACTGAAGCATAGGAGAAATGTTTGTTCAAGCTTGCAAAGCTATTAAATGGCAGAGCAAGTATCTGAACCTTGCATTCAGACTTCAGAGCTTGTATTATTAACCACTGTATTATATTCCCTGTTAGTATATGTGGGCTTAGCAGATCTTGTTGAGCTTGTCAGGGAATCTAATCACCATTTATAGTGAATTTTCCTATATGAACAAAAGAACCCCACTAATAACTTAAAAAGACAGATATTGGAACAGTACCTCTTTGAAAGTTGGTGATCCCAGTTAAAAAAATAGGCAATGGATTTGAATAGGTATTTCTCCAGAGATGATGTAAGATAGCCACATGAAAAGATGCTCAACGTGATTTATTCATTAGAGAAATGTAAATAAACCATGAGATACTACCACACTCACTAGGATGGCTACCATTAAAAAGGCAGTAGCAAGTGTTGGCAAGGAGGTGAAAAAATTAGAACTCTCGTGAACTGCTGGTGGGAATGTATAACAAAATAGTGCAGTCACTGTGGAAAACAGTTTGACAGTTCCTCAAAAAGTTAAACACAGAGTTATCATATGACCCAGCAATTCCATTCCTAGGTATATAGCCAAAAGAATTGATAACAGGTGTTCCAACAGAAACTTGTGCATGAACATTCATAGCAGCATTTTTCACAATAGCCAAGAGGTGGAAACAACCCAAACATCCATCAACAGATGAATGGATAAACACAATGTTGTATATCGATACAAGGGAATATTATTCAGTCATAACAGGAATGAAGTATTGATACATGCTACAACATGGATGAACCTTAAAAGATTATGCTAAGTGAAAGGCCAGGTGTCATATGATTCCCTTTATATGAAATCTCCAGAATAGGCAAATCCATAGAGTCAGAAAGTAGATTATTGGTTACTAGGAGCTGGGGGTGGGGGTGGGGAGGGAATGGAGAATGACTACTAATAGATACAGAGTGTCTTATTGGAGTGATTTAAAAAATGCTCTGAGGGCTTCCCTGGTGGCGCAGTGGTTGAGAGTCCGCCTGCCGATGCAGGGGACACGGGTTCGTGCCCCGGTCCGGGAAGATCCCACATGCCGCGGAGCGGCTGGGCCCGTGAGCCATGGCCGCTGAGCCTGTGCGTCCGGAGCCTGTGCTCCGCAATGGGAGAGGCCACAACAGTGAGAGGCCCACGTACCGCCAAAAAAAAAAAAAAAAAAAAAAAAAGCTCTGAAATTATATGGGCGTGATGATTGCACAACTCTGAATACACTAAAGCGCAGTAAATTAGACACTATAAAAAAGTAAAAAGTAGACTTTAAACGTTGATGACATTTAGTTTATCAGACATAATATACACATATAACTACTCGAAAAGTGTAGAATAGAATTTCCTGGAGGCTGGTATACGGAACTCTTGATACTGTGTGGTAATCTAGGGAAAGATGAGTTGTTTAATCAAATAAACTTGGGAAATATACATACTGTATCTATTGAAGATTTACAGTGTACATCAGCCCACTAAAGATTTGCTAAAGCTCTGTGGTAAAGAAACCTGTTCAGTGTTAACACAGGATTTTTGTAACTGAATTGGTCTTCAGCCCTTTAAATGAACAATAATGAGATCTACAGAACCTACTTCATTATATCCAGCAAGGAAACCACCAGTCATATATTACTAAAAATTTTAGTTTATTAAGAATTCAGTAAAATAAAATCATTTCCTTAAACTAGCCATGTTTCAAGTGCTCAGTAGTCACATGTGACTAGTATATACTGTATTGTATAGTGCATTTCTCTTGTTGCAGAAAGTTTGCACAGCCTTAGTAGACATACACAATAAGACATACAGTCATAGGATGTTTTTATTTACTCTTAGTACCCCACTTCTCAATTATTATAGAGCATTACAAAGAGAATTATGGGTTGAATCATGTCTCCCGCCAAAAGATATATTGAAGTCCTAACCCCCAGTACCAGAAAGTACTTTTTATGCAGAAAAATTAATGCTTACTTGAATCTGTGTTACCATGTTACAAGTTACAAGGAAATATCTGATAGACTTCATTAGGTATACATATATTTAGACACAGAGACAGTTTTGTAAGGAGTAAAATTGCCTCCTAGAAAGGATTTTTTTTTAATAGAGTCAACAATTAATTGGGGGCCTTTAAACACGTTGATTTCTGCTATTTACAGAGTCGAAGTAGTACTTATTAACATTTATGCAAAATGTAAGTCACTAGAAGAGAGGTGGGACTGAAGGCTGCTGGTTGTCTGCTTTACGTAAAAATTTAGCAGTTTCATAAGCCCACATTATTGTACATTATTCTTTTGATATGGATACAAGCAGAATAACAATATCAGGTTTGATATGCTTTCTGACTCCCAAATTAGGGAAGTCATTCATTTTGAGAAATGAAAAGTTTATAAGATATATAAATATTGAAATAGTTAGAAATAAATTAGTAAATACTAAAACATACTATGATTTTAAATTAGTGATTAAATATTGTCACTCTGATTTGCTCTTTTACCTTTATTAATCCAGTAGGCAAATTATCATCATTGCTGATTATAACAATAGAAACCTTCTTAAAAGCCCCTTTTTTGATTGGTTAACGTTGTCTCCTTTGTCATTAACATTAAAAAAAAAACCTTTTAAATAGGTCAGAGATCCCTAAATCATCAAAAATAAAGATGCAATTTACTCTAACTTGTATCTTGCATGTATGTATTGTAGTTGTGAAACAAATTACAATCAGTTTTTGTTGTTTTTGTCTTCTTTCTGTCCCTCCTACCTTCTATCATAGTTCAGGTTTCTCTTTTAGGTTTTTGCAACAGATTCTGAGTAGGCCTCTGTAAGTATGTTTTTTTCCCCCTTTAATTAGTTCTTCAAAAGACCATCTAAGATAACTTGTTTTTAACTTTTAAAACTTTTTTAGGATACACTTGACATAAATATAAATATAATTGACATACACATAAATTGTACATGTTTACAGTGTAAATTTGATTAAGTTTGATGTGTATGCACCTATTAAACCATCACTATAATCATGATAATGAACATATCCATTACCCCCAGATGTTTCCTCCTGTCTCTTTGTAGTGGCTTCCCACTGCCCTCCATCTCTGGGCACTCATCTGCTTACTCTCTCTCACTGTAGATTAGTTTTCATTTTCTAGAATTTTATATGAATGAAATCAGACAGTATGTACTTCTTTTTTGGTTGTTCTTGTGTGTCTTTCACTTAGCATAATTATAAAGAGGAAATTAACATTGGTACAGTATTATTAAAGTACAGATCTCATTGAAATTTTCCCTAATTTTTCTACTGATGTAGTTGTTATTTCTTAGTCTTTTCCATTCAGTAATAGTTGTTCAATTTTCCTTCTCTTTTATGACCTTGATCCTTTTGAAGAATACTGATCAGTTCATTTATAGAATCTATCAGCTTGGGTTTATTTGATTTTTCTCATGAATGGAATGCGTTTATGTGTTTTTGGCAGAAATTATCACAAAAATGTCCTACTCAGTATTATATCAAGGAGTTCATGATGTTCATATATCTTACTATTGGTGACCTTTACCTTGATCACTTGGTGTCTGCGAGGTTTCTCTACTATAAACTGTCATTCTTTTTGTAGTTAAAAAGGAACTGGGGGAAGATATTGTTCATATCCTATTTTTCCTGAAACTTTTGCTCACTGATTTTATGTCTATCACTGGATCTTGTCTGCAGCTAATTATGTGGTGTTTATCTAATGATGATTCTCTACATCCTTTTTCCTTCTCTATTTATTAATTGGAATTCTATGTAAGAAAGAGCTGTCCCTTTGCTTTCATTTATTCAGTTCCTTATGTCAGTATGTTTTTGTATTTACGTGTTAAATACAATGCTGTAATTATTTTATTTAAATTTTTGCCTATTTAAAAAATTGGATTGTATATATATATATTTACTGCATTTTAAGAATTCTTCATTTGTTCTGGATACAAGTCATTGATGCAGATATGTGATTTGCAAATATTTTTTTCCAGTTTGTAGCATGTCTTTTATTCTTTTTAGTAGTGTTTTTTGAAGAGAAATATTTGATTTTTATAAGGACCAGTCTGTCAGTTTTAATAATATTTATTTTGTGAGCCATGAAATAAATACTGTGTCTTATCTAAGAACTCTTTGCCTAACCCAAGACCACAAAAGATTTTCTTTTATATTCCTGAACTTTGATGGATCAGGTTTTACATATAGGTCTCTAATTGGTGAATTAATTAATTAATAGATGTTATGCATCTATTACTATATTTATTAGGTTCTTTTGATACTTCCGTCTTTTAACTTTTATACTAGGATTAACAGGAATTTACTTATCATTGTAGTGTTCTGTATTTGTCTATATATTTACCTGTACCAGTCAGTTTTGTACTTTTTTTATGCTATAGTGTTGCTGTTCTGTGACCTTTCATTTTAACCTGAAGAACTCCCTTTAGCATTTCTGGTAAGTAGGTCTAGTGGTGATGAACTCCGTCAGTTTTTGTTTGTTTGGGAAAGATTTTAATTTTCCTTCTTTTTTGAAGGATAGCTTGCCAGTTATAGTATTCTTGGTTGGCGGCTTTTTTCTTTTAGCACTTAGGATATATCATCCCACTCCTTTCTGGCCTGCAAGGTTTCTGCTGAGAAATTTGCTTATAGTCCTATGGGGGTTCCCTTGTACATGACAAGTTGCCTTTTTCTTCTGCTTTCAAAACTCTCTTTGCTTTGACTTTTGACAATTTAATTTTAATTTGTCTCATTGTGGATTTCTTTGAGTTCCTCTTTGGGGTTCTTTGGGCTTTTTGTATCAGGGCATCCATTTCCTTCCCCAGATTTGGGAAGTTTTCAGCCATTATTTCTTTGAAAAAGTTTTCTGGTCATTTCTCTTTCTCCTGAGCATACATTGATCTGCTTGTTGGTATCTCACAAGTTCCTCAGGTTGTTTTTTTACTCTTTTTTTCATTTTTTTTTCTTTTTGTTTTTGTGATTGAATGATTCCTGATGACTTTTCTTAGACCTTTTTTCTTTCTGCCTGATCTAGTCTTCTGTTGAATCTCTCTAGTGAGTTTTTATTTCAGTTATTATATTCTTTAGCTTTGTGATTTCTGATTGGTAGTTTTATATTTATATTTAATAAATTATATGTATAATATGTATATAAAAATATGTTTATATATATATTTTTAATTTATTTTATTTATTTTACTTTTGGCTGTGTTGGGTCTTCGCTGCTACACACGGGCCCTCTCCAGTTGTGGCGAGCGGGGGCCACTCCTTGCTGCGGTGCACAGGCCTCTCACTGTGGTGACCTCTCCCACTGCAGAGCACGGGCTCTAGGCATGCAGGCCTCAGTAATTATGGCATGTGGGCTCAGTAGTTGTGGAGCATGGGCTCAGTTGCTCTGCGGCATGTGGGATCTTCCCAGACCAGGGCTCAAACCCGTGTCCTCTTCATTGGCAGGCGGATTCTTAACCACTGTGCCACCAGGGAAGCCCCATTAGGATCTCTTTCTAGAGATTTATCTTGTGTCCTTTGGAACATATTTGCCTGTTTCTTCATCTTCCTTGACTCTCTTTTTTGGTGTTTGTGCATTAGGCAAAGCAGCCACCTCTCCAGTCTTTATGGATTGGCCTCATACAGAAGAAGATCCCTACCAGTCAGCCCAGCCAGAGATTCTGGTGGCATCTCAAAACTATATTGTAGTTCAGCATGCTTATTTTATTCTTTGCAGCCGCCTGGTGTCTAGATTATTCTACATCCCCTCACAGCATCAAAACAAGTGAGACTGAAGCCATTTCTCAGGCAGCCTCTAAAAAAGTTGGATCATCTGATGGTTTAGCCAACTCTTCCCCTCTCTTGGGAGAAGCTGAGAGCTGCGTTTTTTCATCCACTTGCTCTGTGCTGAGCTGGGGGGAGGAGCTTTGGGAACTGGCAGCCCAAACCTCGGTCTCTATTCTCATTAGCTACCTGGTGGCTAAATTTTGCCAGGCCTCGTTATTGCCCAGTGGAAGGCAAGACAGACCCCCCCTCGCCCCACCCCTTTTTTAGGCAGCCCCCGGAAAAGTCGGGGCATTGGAATTGTGGACTAATCTTTAGCGCCCCAGGGAGAAGTTGGGGTTGGGTTTTTAATCTACTTGCTCTATACTTAGCCAGGGAGAGGGGCTATGGCAACTGCCTGCCCAAACCTCTGTCTCTGTGCTCACTAGCCCCCAGGCAGCTAGATTTTTCCAGATCCTGTCAGCACTCTGAGGCAGGTAAGACAGAACCCATTCCTTTGAATAGGCCCCATAGCAATTGGGCTTTTGGATGTGTGGATCAACTCTTTTTTTTCCCAGGGAAAAGCTGAGAGCTAGAATTATTTTCTCTGCTAACTCTGCGCTAAGCTGTGGAGAGGAGCTATTGGTGACTACCAGACCAAGCTGTTGTCTCTGTTCTCCCCCAGGTAGCTAGATTATGCCGGTCCTGACAGTGCTTCAAGACTGACAAGTTAGAAGCCTGTCCTCTGAGGATCCCTGTGGAAAGGTTGGGGCATCCATCTGACACACAGACCACCCCTTTTCCTTTGTAGAGATTAGCTGGGAGTTGGAGGGTTTCATCCTGATTGTATGGCACTGTGTTGGTGGTAGGAATTCTGGTGAGAAGGTGTCCTGAATTTCCCTACCAGCTTTGATGAGTGTGATCTCTCATTCATCCAGCATTCAGGTGCTTTTCAGTTTGTTTCTGTATTTCTCACAAAAGGGGATTTGTCTGCGAATTGTCGTGGCGGGTGGTGGGGAAGAGAATCTAGGACTTTTTACTGACATTTTGCTAATGTCACTGCTCCCAGGGTATTTGTTTTTAACTTTTAATTGATATTTGAAGTACAGACAACTAATGCCTAGCAGTTTTAATGTGTTTGGAGCTTTGTTAGCTTCTTAGAAACTTTTGTATTTCACTTTCAGAGATTAAAAAAAGCTTTTAAGGGGATGACCTATGTAACTTTGGAAAATGGCATTGTAACTCATTATTCTAAGGCTAAAGTAGAAGTTATCCAAAAAAACTGTATTGTATTTGGTAAATTTGTTTTTTTATAGGGGTATAATTAGCAATTCCAAAATACTATATACATATGGTAAGGTTGAACAAAGAGCTAAATTAGTTGTATGAAATGATAGCCAGGTTCTCACTGTCTGAAGAAAGTTCCAAATAAGTAAGGGAGAAGGCTAGAAAGAACCACATTGTGCTTGATTATAGTCACATGTATTTTTGTTTATAAATATATGCATATATTGAGAGAAATATGTAGAGATACGTGTGTATATTTGGGTTAGTATAGGTTTATATACTTCCTACTTTGTTTGCTGAGAGGACCTACAAGTAATGACACCCCACTAGCAGTAAGCACCTTGTTTTCATGTCTTCTTTTCTAAATACTATCTCTAATGAAAGAGTCAGGAATCCCTGAAAAAATGGCTGATTTTAGGGCAAGGACAGACAGAGTACAAGATGACCTTGTGGAGCTTCTTGTAGTGCCAGAAAGTGGATGTCCAGTTGTTCCAGCATCATTTGTTGAAAACTATCTGTTCTCCATTGTGTTGCCTTTGCTTCTTTGTCAAAGGTCAGTTGACTGTATTTATGTGTGTCTGTTTCTGGGCTATTCTTTCATTGATCTGTTTTCTATTCTTTTGCCAATACCACACTCTCTTCATTACTGTATCTTTATAGTAAGTCTTGAAGTTGGGTGGTGTCAGTCTTTCAACTTAGTTCGTTTCCTTCAATATTGTGTTGGTCGTTCTCGGTCTTTTGCCTCTCCATGTAAACCTTAGAACCAGTTTGTCAATATCTATAAAATAACTTGCTGTGATTTTGATTGGGATTGTGTTGAATCTGTAGATCAAATTGGGAAGAACTGAACATCTTGACAATACTGAGCTTTTTAATCCATGAATTTGGAATATCTCTCCATTTATTTTTTCTTATTTTATTTTGTTCATTGAAACTTTGTAGTTTTCCTCACATAGATCCTACACATATTTTGAATTTATATCTAAATATTTTTTGTTGAAAATTCCACTTGTTCATTGCTAGTATATAGGAAAGCAGTTAGACTTGTATATATTAATATTGTATCCTGCAACCTTGCCATAGTCACTTATTATTTCCACAAGTTTTTTTGTTATTATTCATTCTTTCTGATTTTCTATATGAGCAGTCATGTCATCTAAGAATAAGTTGTATTTCTTTCTTCTCAATCTGTATATCTTTCATTTCCTTTTCTTGTGTTCTCCCAGTATGATTTTGAAAAGGAAGGGTAAGAGGGAGTATCCTTAGTTTGTTCCTGATCTTATCAGGAAAGCTAGTTTCTTCCAGTGAGTATGTTTTTAGCTAAAGGTTTTTGTAGATGTTCTTTGTCAGGTTGAAGAAGTTCCCCTCTGTCTCTAGTTTGCTGAGAGTTTTTGTCATGAATGGGTGTTGGATTTTGTCAAATTCTTTCTCTGCATCTATTGATAAGATCATGTGATTTTTTTCCCTTTAGTCTGTTGATATGATGGTAGATTATATTAATTTTCAAATGTTGAACCAATCCTGCAGATCTGTAATAAATCCCACTTGATTATAGTATATAATTCTTTTTATACATTTTTGGATTTGATTTACTAATATTGTGTTCAGAATTTTTGCATCTATGTGCATGAGAGCTCTTGGTTTGTTATTTTATTTTCTAATGTCTTTTCTGGTTTTAGTATTAGGGTAATACTACTGGCCTCATAGAAGGAGTTAGTATTCTCTGCTTTTATCTTGTGGAAGAGATTGTAGAAATTTTGTATAATTTCTTCCTTAAAGGTTTGGTAGAATCCACCAGTGAACCCATCTGGGCCTGGTCTTTTCTGTTTTTTTTTTTTTTTTTTTTTTTGCAGTACGCGGGCCTCTCACTGTTGTGGCCTCTCCCGTTGCGGAGCACAGGCTCCGGACGCGCAGGCTTAGCGGCCATAGCTCACAGGCCCAGCCGCTCCGCGGCATGTGGAATCTTCCCGGACCGGGGCACGAACCTGTGTCCCCTACATCGGCAAGCAGACTCTGAACCACTGTGCCACCAGGGAAGCCCTGTCCTTTCTGTTTTTGAAGATTATTATCAATTCAATTTCTTTAATGGATATAGGCTTATTCAGATTGTCTTTCTTTATGGTTCTTTTTAGTTGATTTGCTTGGACTGTTTAAACTCATTTAATATTGGATTATGTTATCTTTTATTATACTTCTAGAATTATTAAAATACTGTCAGTGTACTCCATGATGTTATCTTAGATTTTTTTACTTTTTATGAGCTATTAATAAAATAAAACTGTTTTCTTCCAGCCTAGTGTATTAATCGTAACCTACAAGGAACCTGCAAAATCATCTTCTCAGTTTGGATCCTACAAGCAAGCTGAATGGAGGCCAGATAGTACCATGATAGCTGTGTCAGTAAGTACATTTTTCAACTTAGTGCTGTTTTCTTATGAAATCATTACATCGCATTTAAATTTAATTCTCTTGGATAAGATCCTTTCACTTTTTCACACCCATTAGTATTTACCATCTGTGATAGGAATTGCTGTACCGATTCTTCTATTCAGGTTACTCCTACTATATCGTCTTTTTTGATTCTTCTACTTTCTCTCATACCTAAACGGTGCCTATATCCTTTTCTTTTTATTCCTCTCACTTTCCTGTTTTGTCCTTGAAGTCTAATCTAGATTTTTTAAGCTTTCATCTGTATTTACATGGTATTCCCAAATTTATATTATAAATCCTGCCCTCTGTTCCCAAGGATGTCTCATAAAAATGATAAACTTCGTGTTTATGTCATACTGCATTCTCATATCTATTTGTGTTTACTTCTGCATTTCTCCTCTATTCCATTAATGTGCTTAGGTCTGGTTAATTTTACCTTTTCATTGTCAGCTCTTGGGCTGTCATCATCACCTAATTTGAATTAGCAATAATACATTTATTGAGAGCACCTTCCATGTAACTATTATTATAACCGCATTAGGTGTATCATCTCTTCTAAGCTTTAAATCGACACTTCGAAGTAGATACAATTGTCCTTTGTAGTAGATTAGTGTATTGAGGGTTTGAGAAATTAAGTTTTATCCAAAGTTACACAGATAGTGTATATTGGAGAGAAGGACTTTAGAATTAGGTACTTAGATTCCATTTACTGTCAAGTACTACACTGATTTATCTCTCTGCTTTCAGTCCTTTTCCTGTTCATGCTATATAATGCTGACTGGGTTAATCATCTGAAAGTGGCTCCATAAAGTAAAAAATATTGAGTAGTTCCTCACTTCCTGCAGCAAGGGTTTGCAGACTACCAACCATGTACCAAATTTACTCTGCTTCCTGTTGGTGTGTGGACCATGAACTAAGAATAGTTTTATGTATTTAAATTATTGAAAAAATGAAAGAGGGATAGTATTTTTGACAGGTGAAAATTATATGAAAATTTTTTTGTCCATCAATAATGTTTTTTTTGAGTACGAAAATGCTAATTTATTTACATATTGTCTAACCGCTTTCAAGGGACAACAGCTGAGTTGAGTAATCCTGACAGTTACCATACGTGGTGCTTTATCTCTTCACTCTTCTCAGTGCAGTATAAATTATAATAAAGCATTTATAAATTCATTGTTTCAAGTGCCACACATATTGCTGTATTGTGTTCATACTGATCATGTCAAAGGAATAAAAAGAGAAAAATAGATTTTGAATTTCATGCTTTTAAAGCACATGTATATTATTTTATTACTGAATTAGATGACAAAATATTGTGTTTATTATGGAATGACACTATAGTGATGCCAGAAGAATACAGTATAAGTTGAAATTACCCAGCTACGTACTCATCACAGTATTCCCAGCTCACTGAAATTAGTAGTCAGGAAAAATTAGAAAATTTAAAATGGATTATCTCATCACATTAGAATTTTTTCACAAATGAAGGTGCAATCAAAGTAAGTTTGCTTGGTTCTTATGATGAACTGACAAATGTTAATACTGCTCAGTTTATTTGAATATCAAGACAGAATGTGAAATGACTAAGAATTACTCCCCATGAATAACATGTGTGGGACAACTTCAGATGAAAAAAATTTTCAAAGTTGAGAAAACACTAATTCAGTACAACCTGAAGTAGAATCCACTAAGGTGTCTTGATTGATGGTGGTAAACACATGGAGCAGAAAAAGGCTTTAGTTGGACAAATTTACAAAGCTTATGCATATGTAAACATTTAAAACTGATGGTTATATTAAGTTTTTGTCAGAAATAGAAGCTGAATATCCTGACTTGCCCAAGCCCACAGTCTTTTGATGGCTTAACAGTTAGTGGTAAAGATTTATTGTGAATTTTTTGAGCTCATGTGTGAGGATGAAATTTTTGGGACTTGAGGAACCACTCTTAATCACCTGTGGGGCATTGAATGACTTTGGAAAATAGCTTTGCTGCAGACTTGATAATGTTTCCTAATGAATTTAAAACTATAAAGCAAAACAGTGCTTATATGTGAAACTTATATGTGGTTAAGCCATTTTGATGACAGCTAATGTTTGAATTACAAGTAAAGTTAGGCTGCTTTTTATATTTCCACTGCTGTCAAAAGTTAACAAGAGGGCTTCCCTGGTGGCGCAGAGGTTGAGAGTCCGCCTGCCGATGCAGGGGACGCGGGTTCGTGCCCCGGTCTGGGAGGATCCCACGTGCCGCGGAGCGGCTGGGCCCGTGAGCTATGGCCGCTGAGCCTGCGCGTCCGGAGCCTGTGCTCCGCAACGGGAAAGGCCACAACAGTGAGAGGCCCACATACCACAAAAAAAAAAAAAAAAAGAAAAAAAAAAGTTAACAAGAAGTAAGATGTCTATTTCTAAGAAAAATAAGCAATAGATATTTTTTCTAAGGTCAAACCACAGTTCAAGTAGTATTTTTTGGACCTTGATGCAATTACAAAAGAAATTTCCATATTCATAATCCATTAATTGTGCAAATGAGGAGTGCTTCCACCTAACCTTCAGTTGGAAGTGATTACAATGTAATGACATGTTAATAGGCAAACATAGAAGAAATCTAGTAGACTTTATAATTGCCTACCAAGTGATGAATGTATTCAATTAAAATCATATGCTCATGGGTTGATATCAGTATTTGGCAGTACTGGTTTGAAAACACATTTTCACATATAAGTATGTAAAATCACATTACAGACTAGCATTAAGAGGAAACTTTGCAATTGATTTTGATCGTGGGAACACTAACTTTATTTTTAATTGAAATATAGTTGGTTTGCAGTGTTGTGTTTCTGGTGTACAGCAAAGTGATTCAGTTATATACATACATATATATTTATATATATACATTTATTTATTTTTCATATTATTTTCCATTATGGTTTGTTACAAGATATTGAATATAGTTTCCTGTGCTGTGCAGTAGGAACTTGGTTTTTTTTTTATATTTAGTAGTTTGTATTGGCTAATCCCAAGCTCCTAATTTATCCCTCCTCCACCCTCATCCCCGTTTGGTAACCATAAGTTTGTTTTCTGTGTCTGTGACTCTGTTTCTGTTTTGTACATAAGTTCATTTTTATCATATTTTAGATTCCACATGTAAGTGATATAATGTGGTATTTGTCTCTTTCTGTCTACCTACTTCACTTAGTATGATTATCTCTAGGTCCATCCATGTTGCTGCAAATGGGCATTATTTCATTCTTTTTTATGGCTGAGTAGTATTCCATATATATACACAACATCTTTATCCATTCATCTGTTGATGGACACTTAGGTTGCTTCCATGTCTTGGCGATTGTAAATAGTGCTGCTCTGAACATTGGGGTGTATGTGTCTTTTCAAATTAGACTTTTCCTTTTTTCCAGACCATATGCTCAGGAGTGGGCTTGCTGGATCATATGGTAACTTTGTTTTTAGTTTTTTAAGGAACCTCCATACTGTTTTCCATAGTGGCTGCACCAGTTTACTTTTCCACCAGCAGTATAGGAGAGTTCCCTTTTCTCCACACCCTCTTCGGCATTTAATATTTGTAGACTTTTTGATAATGGCCATTCTGCCAGTGTGAGATGATACCTCACTGTAGTTTTTTTTTGTTTTTTTTTTGCTGTACATGGGCCTCTCACTGTTGTGGCCTCTCCCGTCGCGGAGCACAGGCTCTGGACGTGCAGGCTCAGCGGCCATGGCTCACAGGCCCAGCCGCTCCGCGGCATGTGGGATCTTCCCGGACCGGGGCACGAACCCATGTCCCCTGCATCGGCAGGCAGACTCTCAACCACTGCGCCACCAGGGAAGCCCCTGCCCATTTTTTGATTGGGTTGTTTGATTTTTTGTTATTGAGTTGTATGAGCTGTTGTATATTTTGGAAATTAAGCCCTTGTTGGTCACATCATTTGCAAATATTTTCTCCCATTTCATAGGTTTTCTTTTCATTTTGTTCATGGTTTCCTTTGCTGTGCCAAAGCTTATAAGTCTGAATAGGTCCCATTTTTTAATTTTTGTTTTTATTTCTATTACCTTAGGAGACTGACCTAAGAAAACACTGCTACAGTTTATGTCAGAGAATGTTTCGCCTATGTTCTCTTCTAGGAGTTTTATGGTGTCATGTCTTATATTTAAGTCTTTAAGCCACTTTGAGTTTATTTTTGTGTGTGGTGTGAGAGTGTGTTCTAACTTCACTGATGTACATGCAGCCGTCCAGCTTTCCCAACACTACTTGCTGAAGAGACTTCTTCAGCAAGAAGAAGAAGAAGAAGAGATGACTTCTTGCCTCCTTTGTCAAAGATTGACTGAGTGTGGGTGTGTGGGTTTGTTTATGGGCTCTCTGTTCCATTTATCCATATGTCTGTTTTTGTGCCAGTACTATGCCATGCTGTTTTGATTACTGTAGCTTTGTAGCATTTTCTGAAGTCTGGGAGAGTTATGCCTCCTGCTGTGTTCTTTTTCCTCAGGATTGCTTTGACAATTCTGGGTCTTTTATGGTTCCATATAAATTTTATGATTATTTGTTCTAGTTCTGTGAAAAGGATTGCCTTAAATCTGTAGATTGCTTTGCGTAGTATGGCCATTTTAACAATATTCATTTTTTCAGTCCAAAAGCATGAAATGTCTTTCCATTTCTTTGAGTCATCTTCAGTTTCCTTTATCAATGTTTTATAATTCTCAGCATATAAGTCTTTAACCTCCTTCGTCAGTTTAATTCCTAAGTATTTTCATTTTTTGGATGCAGTTTTAAAGGGATTTTTTTTAAACTTTCTGATATTTCATTGGTAGGGTAAAGAGGTGCAACTGATTTCTGTATGTTAATCTTGTATCCTGCTACGTTGCTGAACTCGTTTATCAGTTCTAGTAGTTTTTGTGTGGAGTTTTTAGGGTTTTCGATACATAGTATCTTGTCATCTGTGTATTATGACAATTTTACCTCTTCCCTTCCAATTTGGATACCTTTTATTTCCTTTTCTTGTCTGATTGCTTCGGCTAGGACTTCCAATATTATGTTGAATAGAAGTGGTGATAGTGGGCATCCTTGTTTTGTTCTAGATTTTAGCAGGAAGGCTTTCAGCTTTTCCCCATTGAGTATTATGTTGGCAGGGGAACATAAACTTTAAATCTCAATTAAGCAAAAAATATTATCCCCGCAAAAAGAATTTCATTCTCTTTAGTGGATATATATTACAAACAAAAATTGTACTAAATTTTCATCACTATTATATTTAGAATTTTGTAACAGTAAAATTTATGAAAGTTTGTTTTCTCTCTGTAATCTTTTGTTGTTTTTCTGTATTTTGATGCTTTGAAGCTGGCCCTGGAAGAGACTGCCCCTCTCAGGGCTAGCCAATTTCTAGAGATAGTAAAGGATTACCTGCTAATGTTCCTTTCATGTGCAAACCAAGCACTTCACAGCCTGTACCCTCAACCACATCCTTTATGGAGCTCTTTAACTAGGGCCACTATTCCCCACTCCTAATTACCACAGGGCCAGTTACCAGATAACTAGAAACAGCCTCTACAGAAACAATTTCACAATAATTTATTAACCTTTGCATATACTAAATATTAAGAAAACAAAGAAGTTTGGAATTATTTCTGTTCTCAAGTAGGGGGTGAGTAAAATACATATGTAAGAGAAGATAACAAACAACTTACTCTTTTTGGCTACTGAAAGTCCAGTTTTTATTTTACCTGGTTATTGCTTCTAGTCTTTTTCTAGAACATACATTTCCATACAACTGGAGATGTCATGATGAACATAAATTTAGCTATTGTAGTCTGGTTTATGTTAAATATGCTAAGTAAATGCTGACCTGATTCAAGTGATTTAAGTTAATTCATCTCTGTGTAATTTAAAACATGAATTAATGGTTTAGCTTACATGAATTATAAGTTCATAAATCGACTTTATGAAAAATAGACTTTGTCTTTTAGAGCAATTTTAAGTTAACAGCAAAATTGAGAGGAAGGTATAGAGATTTCTTTCATTACTCCCTGCCCCAACACATGCATAGCCTCCCCCCATTATCCTCCACTAGAGTGATATATTTGTTACAATTGGTGAATCTACATTCAGCATCATTATCACCCAGAGCCCATAGTTTGCATTACGGTGCACTTTTGGTGTTGTACATTGTGTGGGTTTGGATGAATTGATAATGACATGTATCCACCATTATAGTATATAAAGAGTAGTTTCACTGCCCCTCAGATCCTCTGTGCTTTGCCTATTTATCCCTTCATATTCCATAACCCCTGGCAGCCACTGATCTGTTTTATTGTCTTCATAGTTTTGCCTTTTCTAGAATGTCATATAATTGGAATCATACAGTATGTAGTCTTTTCACATTAGCTTCTTTCACTTAGTAGTATGCATTTAACGTTCCTCCATGTCTTTTCATGACTTAATAGCTCATTACTTTTTAGCATGAATATTAAATCATTGTTTGGATGTATTACAGTTTATACATTCACCTACTGAAGGACATCTTGGTTGCTTCCAAATTTTAGCAGTTATGAATAAAGCTGGTATAAACATCTTTGTGCAGGTTTTTGTATGGACGTGTTTTCAACTCCTTTCATGTGCTGAGGTGCACTTGCTGGGTTGTATGGTAAAACTATGTTTAGTTTTGTAAGAAACTGCCAAACTGTCTTCCAGAGTGGCTGTACCATTTTGTATTCCCATCAGCAATGAATGAGAGTTCCTGTTACTCCACATCTTTGACAGTGTTGTCAGTGTTTTGGATTATGGTCATTCTAATAGGTGTATAGTGGTATCTCGTTGTTTTAATTTGCATTTTTCTCATGACATATGCTCTGGAATATCTTTTCATATGCTTATTTGCCATCCATATATCTTTGGTGAGGTGCCTGTTAAGGTCTTTGGCCCATTTTTTAGTTGGGTTGTTTGTTTTCTTATTTTTGAATTTTAAGAGTTCTTTGTTATTTTGGGTAACAGTCCTTTATCAGATATGTCTTTTGCAAATATTTTCTGCCAGTCTGTGGCTTGTCTTTTCATTCTTTTGACAGATTTTTTGCAGAGCAGAAGTTTTTAATTTTTTTTTTTTTTTTTTTTTTTTTTTGCGGTACGTGGGCCTCTCACTGTTGTGGCCTCTCCCATTGCGGAGCACAGGCTCCGGATGCGCAGGCTCAGCAGCCATGGCTCACGGGCCCAGCCGCTCCGCGGCATATGGGATCCTCCCAGACCGGGGCACGAACCCGTATCCCCTGCATCGGCAGGCGGACTCTCAACCACTGTGCCACCAGGGAGGCCCCAGAAGTTTTTAATTTTAATGATGTCCAGCTTATCAGTTTATTTCATCGATTGTGCCTTTGGTGTTGTATCTAAAATTCATCACCAAACCGAGGTCATGTAGATTTTCTGTTATGTTATCTTTTAGGAGTTTTATAGTTTTGAGAATTGGATTTTTAAAAGTTTTAGTTTTTAATAAGGGGGATAAATGTTTGATGAAGAAAATCTGAGAATTGTAGAGATAAACAAGAAAAAATAAATAACTTCACTACTCACAGATAATCATTAATTTTTACTTATGTTCCTATATCTTTTTTTTTTTTTTTTTTTTTTTTTGTGGTATGCGGGCCTCTCACTGTTGTGGCCTCTCCCGTTGCGGAGCACAGGCTCCGGATGCGCAGGCTCAGCAGCCATGGCTCACGGGCCCAGCCGCTCCGCGGCATATGGGATCCTCCCAGACCGGGGCACGAACCCGTATCCCCTGCATCGGCAGGCGGACTCTCAACCACTGCGCCACCAGGGAGGCCCCCTATATCTTTTTAATGGATGTTTGCAGATACACTTATATTTAATAGTACATAGAATTTGAAAGGCTATTGAAGTCTGTTTGTTTTTAAATCCAAAGTGATATTACTATAAGTGACTGCTAATGTCACCTGTTCATGAGGAGCACATTTGATAAATTTGTGAGTTTTCATAGGTAGAGGATTATTGAAAACATATTTTTTTCTTTATAGAAAGCTGTGCAGCTTTTTTGACATGTTATATCATGAACATTGTCTCACTTCAACATTTTTCTGTAACTTGATTTTGAATGTTTGCATAGGATTCTAACTTACAGATGAGTAGATATTTAAATAGATATAGAAGGTTTCATTATTTTCACACAAAATTGACATCTTAATTTACACATTACTCTGCAGTTTGATTTTTTTCACTTAGTATATTATGACTACCCTTCTAGATTAATACATATACTTCCAACTTATTAGTTTTAGTATTTGTATAATATTCCATAGTGTGGAAGTTTCTTATATTCTTTGCTGTTATTCTCTTAATGGACCTTTGGCAACTATAAACAGTGCCACAGTAAACATCGTTATACATATACCCTTTTGTATTAGTGCATTTATTTCTTTAGGGCACTTTTCCCTATGTAGGATTGCTGGGTCAAAGTGTATATGTATATACTTTATAATGAATATTGCCAAATCATTTTTTCATAAAATTGTGTCAGTTTCCAGAGTCACTCCTATGTGTTCTTAAGAGTCCTGTTTACCTACATTTGTGCCTGCATTGGATTGGTGAAAAATGGTCTTGTCATTTAAATTTCCATTTGTTTAATTTCTATTGCTAGTGAGGTTTGGCATCTTTTCCTATATTTATTGGCCCTTTGCAGTTCCTCTTCTGTAGGTTGCCTGTGTTTGTCCATTTTTCTTTTTTTCTTTAATTTATTTGGTTGTACCAGGTCTGAGTTGTGGCTCGCGGGCTCCTTAGTTGCAGCTTTCCTTAGTTGTGGCACACAGGCTCCTTAGTTGTGGCATGTGAACCCTTAGTTGAGGCATGCATGTGGGATCTAGTTGCCTGACCAGGGATTGAACCCAGACCCCCTGCATTGGGAGTGCGGAGTCTTATCCACTGCGCCACCCGGCAAGTCCCTGTCCATTTTTCAAATCCAGAATATTAGTTCCATATCTTTTTGCTTGTTATTTTCACTATAGCTTCAATGCCAAGAGCATTTTCTGCACACAGTGGGCATTCATATATTAAATAATATCTGAACGTACTGTTCTTTAAGCATGGTGAAGGTTATCCTGTCTAGGTACAGGATTCTTAGATTGAGATTCTTTTTTTTTTTTTTTTTTTTCCCTAGCCATGAGGTAATGTTCTAGTGCCCTCTGGTTTCTAGGGTTATTAGTGAGAAGTCTAGTGTTAATCTTAGTCTTTTCCCTTTTCAGGAAACCTATTCTTTTTCTCTGAAAGATTTTTCTCTTTGTGATTGAAATTGAGTTATTTTTACTTACAAGATTGTATCTTTTTTTTTCATTAAATTGTCTCCCTCTGCTTGCCTCCCTCCTTCCCACCCCGGGCCAATCCACCCAAATTAAACCTGAGTCTTAGGCGTTTCAATCTGAAGACTTCAGTCTGTTTCTGCAGCTAGGGATTTTTTTTTTTCTTCCTCAATAAGAGAAGAATAGAACAAGGTTTGTCCTGTTTTCTTTCTTTAATTCATTATTTGCAGACCTCCTGAATTTGTCTTCCAAGTCTCTTACCTTTCAGTAATGATTTTATCAAGAAGGGACAAGCTGTCAAGATGGCAGCATAGAAGGACATGGAGCTCACCTCCTCCCACAGATACATAAAATAATACATCTACACGTGGAGTAGTTCTCACAGAATACATACTGAAAGCTGGCAGAAGATCCGATACAACCAAAGCTGCAAGAAAGATGCCCACATAACTGGTTAGGATGAAAGGGGAAATAAAAAGGAATCAGGACAGGACATGTACCCCTGGGAGGGACCTGTGAAAGAAGAAAGGTTTCCTCACCCTGGGAACCTCCTTCACCAGCTGGGAGGTCCACTGGGACAGATAGGGAGCTTCAGAGACGAATACAGGAGCCAGCTTATGGCCAGGTAGGGTAGAGGGAGACCAGCATAGACGGTCCTTGCACATTGGTGCACTTTCCAGCCCGACATGCAGGCCTGCCGGTATGTGCAGGGGCTGGATGCTGACACTCGGGCTTCAGCGGACAGACCTGGTGAGGGGACTTGGTTTGGCTGTGCAGAGATAGCGAGAAGGGCCTGAAGTGTGGTCTGGGATGCAACTGGCACGGAGCACAGGTCTGCCATAGGAGCCCCATTGTCAACACACGAAGGGAAGGGTGTGGGCCCACCACGGCAGCCTCATTGTCAGCATGCTCCCAGCAGGACGTGGCTGCAGCCACTGTGGACTTTGGAAATGTGCACCAGCAAGTTTTGGGAGCATGCAGGCGCCACCAGAGTGGGTGTGCATATGCAAAGGCAGGGCTGAAATCTGAGCAGATTACCAGCACTCCCATAGTGGGTGCAGGAGCTCGACTTCGGTGGGTTTTCACACCAGTGGCTTTGTGAGCATGCACATCCCTGAGAAATGTATGAGTCTGTTGATTATTGATGCTCCTGTAGCGGAGGCTGGTTTGAAGGCATTGCCAGCAATATTGTGCTTTGTGGGCGCACACACCGGGTGGCGGGTGACATCACGGAGTTGCATGTCCTGGTGGACAGCTCCTGGAGAAAAATACACAGAGGCCCCTTTCCTAGTGAGAGCATTCCAGTCCTGCCTACCTCACACTGTAGCTTAGAACTGGATCTGGGGGCTTCTACTCCAACAATTGGGGAGCAGACCCTGCTCCCAACAGGGCTGTGACAACCACAGAGCAAAGAAGAGGCCCCACCCAACATCCAGTGCAGGCTCTGGGCACCACAACACAACCCCTCTGTCAAGGGGATAACGGCCAGAACATGGCAGGCATCCGTACCAAATACAGGCCTTGCACCAAAAACACTGGACTCACACAGGCTACACAGGGATGCTCCCAAATAAAAAACAGCCCTTTAAGACCACAGTAGATAACTGTTTCTCCTAAATTCAGATAGAGAAATATGAGTAAAATGAAAAATTGGAGGAACCACTCCCAATTAAAAGAACAAGAGAAATCCCCTGAAAGAACACAAAATGAAAGAAACCTCTCCATTCTACCAAACCCTGAGTTCAAAAAGGAGGTAATAAAAATGCTAAAGAAATTAAGAAAGATTATTGATAGAAATGCAGATCACTGTAACAAGGAACTAGAAACTATAAAGAGGAGCCAGTCAAAATTAGACAATTCAATTGCCAAGATGAACACTGAGCTAAAGGCAATGAACAGTGGACTAAATAAGGCAGAAGAATGAATAAGTGATCTGGATGATAGAATAACAGAAATCACCCAATCAGAACAGCAGACAGAAAGACAAATGAAAAAAACAATTGAAAGCAACATATGAGATGTGTGGGATAATGTTAAGCATTCCAATCTATGCATAATAGGGATCCCAGGAGAAGAAAGAGAAAAGGGGATTGAAAGTGTATTTGAAGAAATTATGGCTGAAAACTTCCCAAATCTAAAGAAGGAAACAGATATCCATCCAGGTACAGGAAGCACAGAGGGTCCCAAACAAAATGAACCAAAACAGACCTACGCTGAGACATGTTATAATTAAAATGTCAGAACTTAAAGATAAAGAGATGATTCTTAAGGCATCAAGAGAAAAACAGTCAGTCAGTTACAAGGGAACCCCCGTAAGGCTATCAGCTGATTTCTCTACAGAAACTTTGCAAGCCAGGAGGGAGTGGCAAGATATATTCAAAGTCATGAAAGGGAAAGATCTGCAACCTAGGATACTGTACCCAGCAAAATTATCATTTAGAGTAGAAGGGGAGATAAAGAATTTCCCAGACAAGGAAAAACTAAAAGAATACAGCAATACTAAACCTATCCTAAAAGAAATATTGAAAGGTCTTCTCTAGATAGAGAAGAAGCAAGACTCTGTAGGAAAGAGAAATCACAATAGGAAAGGCAAATACATAAAGGGATTGTTTGATCACTTAAGGAAGCCAGTACGTAGATTTTTTAAAAAATCAAAAAATTTTGTGGAAGTGATTATAATTACAATGAACAGCAAGGGGATAACATGAAGATGTAAAATAGGACATCAAAGTCACAAAATGTAGGGGAGGGGAGTAAGAAAATATAGATCTTTTAGAATGTGTTTGAACTTATATGACTACCTGTCTAAAGCAAGGAGATATAGTAATGGGTTAACATTAGAAAATCAGGGTAACCATGAATCAAAAACACAGTAGATTACAAAAAATAAAAAGAAAAGAACTCAAGGATAATAAAAAGAAAACTGTCAAACCATAAAAGGAAAAACAAAAAGAAGAAAGGAACAAAAAAATACAAAATCAACTGGAAAACAAGGTTTAAAATGGCAATAAAGACATATCTACTTATCAGTAATTACTTTAAATGTCAATGGACTAAATGCTCTGATCAAAAGACAGAGAGTGGCAGATTGGATAACAAAACAAGAACCTATAGCATGCTGCCTACAAGAGACCCCCTTTAGGGTAAAAGAAACACATAGACTGACAATGAGGGGATGGAAAAAGATACTTCATGCAAATGGACATGACAGGAAAGTGGGGGTAGCAATACTCATATCAGACAAAATAGACTTCAAAGCAAAGGCCATAAAGAAAGACAGAAAAGGACACTGTACAATGATAAAAGGATTAATATAAGAAGAGGATATCATATGTTAACATGTATGCACCCATATAGGAGCACCGGAATACATAAAACAAACACTAACAGACATAAAAAGAGAAATTCCTGGGAATAAAATAATAGTAGGAGACTTCAACACCCCACTGACGTCAATGGCCAGATCTTGCAGACAGAAAATCAGTAAGGCAACTGAGATCCTAAACGACACAATAGAACAGTTAGACTTAATTGATATCTACAGGACATTACATCTTAAAAAACCAAACAAACAGGATAAACATTCTTTTCAAGCGCACATGGAACATTCTCTGGGATAGACCATATGCTGGGACACAAAACAAGCCTCAATAAATTTAAGAGAATAGAAATTATTTCAAGCATCTTTGCTGACCACAACTGCTTGAAACTAGAAATCAACCACAGAAAGAGAAATGAGGAAAAAATGATTACATGGAGACTAAACAACATGTTACTAAAAAAACCCGAATGGGTCAGTGGTGAAATCAAAGAGGAAATTTTTTAAAACCCTGAGACAAGTGATGAAACACAACCGTACAAAATCCATGGGATGCAGCAAAAGCAGTTCTAAGAGGGAATTTCATAGCAATACAGGCCTTCCTCAGAAAAATCTCAAATAAACAACATACCCTACTACCTAAAAGAATTAGAAAAAGAAGAACAAACCTAGATTCAGCAGAAGGGAAGAAATAAAGATCAGAGAGAAAATAAATAAAATAGAGATTAAGAAAAACAATAGAAAAGATCAATAAAATTTATATGGAACCACAAAAGGCTCAGAATTGCCAAAGCCATTGTGAAGAAAAAGAACAAAACTTGAGGCATAACCTTTCCAGACTTGAGACTATACTACAAAGCTACAGTAATCAGAACAGCATGGTATTGGCACAAAAATAGACATGGATCAATGGAACAGAATCGAGAGTCCAGAAATAAACCCATGAATCTGTGGTCAATTAATCTGTGACAAAGAGGGCAAAAATATACAATGGAGAAAAGACAGTCTCTTCAACAAGTGGTGTTGGGAAAGCTGGACAGCTACATGTAAATTAGTGATGTTAGAACACTCCCTCAAACCATATACAAAAATAAACTCAAAATGGTTTAGAGACCTAGATGTAAGACTTGAAACTATAGACCTCCTAGAGGAGAACATAGGCAAAACATTCTCTGACATAAATGATAGCAATATTTTCTTAGATCCATTTGCCAAGGCAAAAGAAATAAAAGCAAAAATAAACAAATGGGACCTATTCAGACTTAAGCTTTTGCACAAGAAAGTAAGCCATAAACAAAATGACGAAACAACCTACAGACTGGGAGAAAAATATTTGCAAATGATGTGACCAACAAGGGCTTAATTTCTAAAATATACAAACAGCTCATACAACTCAATATCAAAAAATCAATCCAATCAGAAAATGGGTAGAAGACCTAAGTAGACATTTCTCCAAAGAAGACATACGGATGGCCAATAGGCACATGAAAAGATGCTCCATATCACTAATTATGAGAGAAATGCAAATCACAATTGCACTGAGGTATCACCTCACACCAGTCATCATCAGAAAGTCTACAAATAATAAATGCTAGAGAGGGTGTGGAGATAAGGGAACCCTCTTATACTGCTGGTGGGAATGTAAACTGGTGCAGCCACTGTGGAAAATAGTATGGAGGTTCCTTAAAAAACTAAAAATTGAGTTACCATATGATCCAGCAAGCCCACCCCTGGGCATATGTCTGGGAAAAAAAGGAAAAGTCTAATTTGAAAAGATATATACACCACAGCGTTCAGAGCAGCCCTGTTTACAATAGCCAAGACATGGAAGCAACCTAAGTGTCCATTGACAGATGAATGGATAAAGATGTTGTGTGTATGTGTGTGTATATCTATATATCATAGATAGGTAGATACACACACACACACACACACACACGCACACACACTGGAATATTACTAAGCCATAAAAAAGAATGAAATACTGCCATTTGCAGCAACATGGCTAGACCTAGAGATTATCATACTAAGTGAAGTAAGTCAGACAGATAAAGACAAATATATGATATCACTTATATATGGAATCTAAAAATGCAAATGAACTTATTTACAAAACAGAAACAGAGTCACAGACATAGAAAACAAACATGTTTACCAAAGGGATGGGGGGGATAAATCAGGAGTATGGGATTAATGTACACACTACTATAGATAGAATAGGTAAACAACAAGGATTTATTGTATAGCACAGGGAACTATATTCAATATCTTGTAATAACCTATAATGGAAAAGATTCTGAAAAAAATAAATATAACTGAATATGTTTGCTGTACACCTGAAGGTAACACAATATTGTAAATCAACTATACTTCAATAAAAAAATTAAAATTATAAAAATTAATGATTATATCTGTGAGTTTTCTGTATCTTGAGATTGTTTCTATTTGAGCATCTGGAATAAAAGGTTCAGCTGCCATAAAGGATTATTCTTCATCAGTCCATCTGTTGCATTTTTCTATTAGGAAATACTTAGCTCTGAAGAGTCTTGTTTATCTCCTGATAGTATCTTCTGAAAGTGCTTAATATTTTTTCCTTAATTTACTTGCTTTTTTCTGTCTCATCAGTGTGGCTTATTGGTAGGATCCATATATTTAGCTGTTTATTTTGGTCTTTTATCATAAAGTTACTGAGATTCCACAGAGGTGGTATTTTTCTTGGTTTTGTTCCATTAGCTACCCACAGAGGTTAGTCTTTTGTGTGAGTCTCTCTGGCAATGCACACCAGCAGGTGTTTGCTAAAATGACAGTTTGCAGAGGCAGATAAGGTCAGAAACTCTTGTCTTCTTTTGAGGCTTAGGGTGTCTCCTCTGCTCAGGCACTTTGAGTGGAAGAGTCTTTAGCTGAAGGATCCTCCAGACCATGAGGTCTGGGAGCAATTCATTTCAACAGTACAGTGTCTGCTCTAAGCCTGCTGAAGTCAGTAGGGTTAAGCGTACGGCCCTGTCAATGTCCACTTCTGGGAGCAGTCACATTCAGCTCTTTGAGGGCTCTGCTTTTTAAGCTTACTTAGGGAACTGTGAAATTCCAGGTATTGGCCCAGAGCCTCAAAGGAGTGGCAAAACACAGCTTAACATTTTCTTAGCCTCTTATGTGAAATATATTGATTATGAATTAGCTACTTACTTAAAGATTCAGAGTTACTATTATGGTAGTTAACTTTCTTGGTGTCTGCTATGTGCTAGGCACTATTGTAAGTGCTTTAAGTGTATTAAAATTAATTTATTCTTCATAACACTCCTCTAAAGGTAGGTAATTTTATTGCTTCCACCATATAGTAGAGCTAACTATGGTAGACAGGTTAAAGCACCTGCCCCAGATTACATAAATACTATGTACCTAAGATCACGTCACTGATAATGGAATTCTAACCCATGAAGGCTGGTTCTAGAATTTGAAAGTCTTAATAATTTTGCTTTGCTGCCTTTCTCTGTTAGCATGGTTGTTTAATCTTACCAGCTATTATGGAATAAAACTGAATCTAGGAGACACTTTCAAATTTGCTTCTACAAAAAAAATCATTGATAGACTGTGTGAGAAGGATATACAGTTGTATGACCTGTAGAGCAATACAGCATCACTCTCTTTCTGCACATTAAGTCAAAGCCAAGGCAGTCATCCCCATTTAATTTTCTTATGGCCTTCCCCCTGATCCCCAAGTATAGTCATTGTATGCTCTGACATGTCAGTTTTATTAAAAATTCTATTACTATATCATCAACAGAACCACAGTCACCTCCTTATCAACTTGTACCTTAGAAAGAAATCTCACTGACACTGTTTTTTTAATGGGGTGTGAGAAAGAAAATCCTTTACCATTTTAAGAATTGGCCCATAGCTTTTGGGAGCGTGTATTCTCTGAGCATCAGAAGTAGAATATCATTTTTGTAGACATGTTACCAGACCATAAATATCCTTACAGTTTTCCTCAGTTTTAGACAATTGATGTATATCCATGCGCAAGGAACATTAAAATGAATTTGACGTACTGCCTTATTTCTAGGACTCTATCTGGCAAATAGTAGCACCAGCATATTTAGGCATTTGCATAATTATTTTTATTGAGGCTTTGCTTATAATAGGAAAAAACCTGGAGTCCCTTGATTCTGTGTTCCCATCCAGTCACCAGTATTTTGCTAAGTCCTGTCTCTAGTTTACTGCCATCCTCTTCTCTTTATTCTCATTGTCATTGCCTTAGCACAGGCCTTTAGTATCTTTTGTAGATTGCCTAGAACTCAAAACTTTCAGTTACGTTTTTTGTCTACTTGAAATGCATCTAAATTATGCATAGCTATTTCTGAATCACACCTCTTATTTTTTTAATATTTATTTATTTATTTGGCTGTGCCGGGTCTTAGTTGCAGCACGCCACATCTTCTTTGCAGCATGTGGGATCTTTAGTTGCAGCATGCGGGGTCTTTAGTTGAGGCATGTGAACTCTTAGTTGCGGCATGTGGACTCTAGTTCCCTGACCAGGGATCGAACCCGGGCCCCCTGCACTGGGAACATGGAGTCTTAGCCACTGGACAACCAAGGAAGTCCCACTTGTATTATTCTTACTTTAAACCTTTTGGTGGCTTCCCATTGCATTCAAAATGTGTTCCAAACTTCTTAGCCTAGTATTCAGGGCATCTTGTGATCTGGCCTCAACCTGCCATTCCAACTCTGTTTCTCATTGCTACTCTTAATATTCTCTTTCACACCCAGCTAAATGGAAATGTAGATTGTTCTGCCACAACATGAGTTACTGTGACATGAATTAGAATATAACTTACTTATGAATAAGGGAAAGACATCAGTTTAATTTAGAATTCCTGTTGTTTCATTGTGATTTCTTTTCCCCTTCCCAGCATGTTAATGTATTGAGTCACCAAATAACAGCTGAAAGCAAAGTATAAGAAAGTGGAATACAGCAAATTGTAGAGGAGTACAGTGTTCTAAGTAGTACCCATTCATCTCTCTTTTCTTTTTCTTTTTTCTTTTTTTCCCATCTTGGTGTGACCAGACACTGTTTTGGAAGTGATTACTCTGCTATTCTCCTGGATCTCTTTGAATTTTGCTCTTGTCTCCATAACTTGGTGTCTTTAAATTATACTATTTATACTTCCTTAAATTACACTAATTATACTTCCTTAAATTATACTATTTTTGTTAGGGTTGTTATTTTTCACACTTAACATCTATTGAACCATTATCTTCAAAATGGTGGCTCAAAACAGCCATTTGTTTACTCTCATTCTGTGATTTGCTCTGGGTTTGGTCAAATGGTTCTCCTGATCTCACCTCTAGTACTGATGTGGCTACAGTCATTTGGCAGCTCCACTGATGCTGGATGGCCCCTTAGTTACATATCTGGTAGTTGACTGTAGCTGTCTGCTTTGGTTTTCTTTGTGACCTCTTATTTTCCAGTAGGCTAGATAAGGTCTTTCTTGTGATGGTAGAAGCTTTTCAAGAAGCAGAAGTTTCTGAGTCGAACCATCACTTCCATTCCTCTTTTCTAAATAGCTTTATTGAAGTACAGTTGATATACAATAAACTGCACATGTTTGAAATGTACAATTAGATACATTTTGAAACCATAACTACAGTCAAGATAGTGAACAGATCCATCACAAGTTTCCTTGTACCCTTTTGTAATTCCTCCATCCTGCCATGATTCACCTCCCTCTAAAACCAATTATTGATTTGCTTTCTACCACTACAGATTACTAGAGTTTTAAATAAATGGAATCATACAATATGTGCTATGATACTTCTCTGATTTCTTTTGCTCGGCATAATTATTTTGAAATTCGTGCATGTTGTCATGGATCAGTAGTTAATGCTGAGTATCTTATTGAATATAACACAGTTGGTTTATCCATTTATCTGTTGATGGGCATTTGAGTTGTTCATAGTTTTGGGCTATTTTAAATAAAAGTGCTATGAACATTCATGTACAAATCTTTATATGGACATATATTTCCTTTTCTCTTGGGTAAATAGCCATGAATGGAACAGCTAGATCGTAAGGTAGGTCGCTTGTGTTTAACTTTTTAAGGACACGCTAAACTTTTTATGAAGTAGTTGTACCATTTTACATTCCTACCAGCAGGGTACAAGAGTTCTCATTCCTCTCTGCCAACTTAAGGTGTGCCTTTTTAATTTTAGCTATTCTAATGACTGTGTGGTGGTATCCCATTATAGTTTTAATTTACATTTCTCTAATAACTAATGATGTTGAACATCTTTTCATTTGTTTATTTGCCATGTGTGTTTTCTGTGGTAAAGTGTCTTTTCAGATCATTCACCCATTTTATTTATTGGGTTCTTTGCTTTCTTATTGAGTTTCTAGAGTTCTTAGTGTATTTTGGATTCAAGTCCTTTATTACATATATGCTTTACGAAGAATTTCTCCTAGTATGTTACTTGCCTTTTCATTCTCTTAACACTATTTTTTGAACGCGTGAAGTACTTAATTTTGATGGTGTCTGGTTCATTCGTTTATTTTTTTTTATTTTTTTTTTTTTTGCGGTATGCGGGCCTCTCACTGCTGTGGCCACTCCCGCTGCAGAGCACAGGCTCCGGACGCGCAGGCCCAGCGGCCATGGCTCACGGGCCCAGCTGCTCCACGGCATGCGGGACCTTCCCAGACCGGGGCACGAACCCGCATCCCCTGCATCGGCAGGCGGACTCCCAACCACTGCGCCACCAGGGAAGCCCCATTCGTTTATTTTTTAATGGCTCTTCTTCCTATGCTTTCTTCTAGAAGTCTTACGATTTAGGTTTTATATTTAGGTCTCTGATACATGTTGAGTTAATTTTTATATATGATGCAGGATATGGATCTAAGTTGTTTGCATATTGATATTCAGTTGTTCCAGCACCATTTGTTGAAAAGGTTATCCTTTCTATACTGCATTTCTTTTGCATCTGTGTCATAAATCTGTTGTCCACATGTATGTGGGGTTTTGTCTGTTCTCTATTCAGTTCCATGATATATTTGTCAGTGTTAATACAGTATTACTTTTTGATTACTCTAGCTTTGTAATAATTTTTGAAATCACAGTGTGTTACTTTTTCAACTTTGTTCTTTGTTTTCAAAGTTGTTTTCAGTGTTTTAGGACTTTTTGTTTCTGTATGAATTTTAGCATCAGCTTGTCGGTTTCTATGAAAATACCTGCTGAGATTTTGACTGGCATTGCATTGGGTATGTGGATCCATTTGGGGGGAGTTGTCATCTTAGCAGTATTGAATCTTCTGACCTATGAACAACATATATCTCTTCCTTTATTTAGATATTTTTAACTTTGTCAATGTTTTGTTATCAGCGTGCAAGTATTTCACATCTTTTGCCAGGTTTATCCCAAAGTATTTTATATTTTTTGATGTTTTTGAAAACAATAAATTTTCTGATTGTTCACTGATAGTATATAGAAATGCAGTTGATTTTTCTGTTGATCTTGTATCTTGCAACCATGCTAAACTCAGTTATTCTAGTACTGTTTTTGTAGATTCCACCAGATTTTCTCTATAGATAGTGATGTCAGAAAACAGTTTTACTTTTTTCCTTTCCAATCTGGTTCCTTTTATTTCTTTTTCTTGCCTGATTTTATTGGTTAGACTGTCCAGTACAATTTTGAATAGGAGGAAAGCATTTAGTCTTTTACTATTAAGAATCATGTTATAGGGGCTTTCCTGGTGGCGCAGTGGTTAAGAATCCACCTGCCAATGCAGGGAGCACGGGTTCGAGCCCTGGCCCAGGAAGATCCCACATGGTGCAGAGCAACTAAGCCCGTGCGCCACAACTACTGAGCCTGCGCTCTGGAGCCCACAAGCTACAGTGACTGAGCCCATGTGCCACAACTACTGAAGCCCGCGTGCCACAACTACTGAAGCCCGCGTGCCTAGAGCCCGTGCTACTCAACAAGAGAAGCCACCACAATGAGAAGCCTGCACACCGCAACGAAGAGTAACCCCCACTCGCCACAACTAGAGAAAGCCCGTGCACAGCAACAGAGACCCAGTGCAGCCAAAGATAAATAAATAAATAAATATTTAAAAAAGAAGAAGAAGAATCATGTTATAGATATTTTGTAAATCCCCTTTATCAAGTTGTGGAAGTTCACCCTCTCATTAATTTGCTGAAAAATTTTAATTAGGAATGTTATGTTGGATTTTGTTTAATGTCTTTCCTGCATTTATTGAGACTATCATACTATTTTTCTTTCTAAGTTTGTTAATATGGTAAATTACATTTATAGATTCTTGAATATTGAACCAACCCTGCATTCCTGGATAAACCCCATTTATTTATGATGTATTAATACATTGTTAGATTTAATTTGCTAAAACTGTTTATAAATTTTACATCTGTGTTAATAAGAGATATTGGCTTGTAGTTTCTTTTCCTCATAATGTCTTTGTCTTCTTTTAGTATGAGGGTAATGCTGGCCTCATAAAATGTGATCAAAAGTGTTCCCTCTTTGTTGGTTTTCTAGAAGAGTTTGTGTTGAATTGATATCTCTATTCTAAGTATTTGATAGAATTCACCAGTGATAGCATCTGGGCCTACAGTTTTGTTTTGCTTTGTAGAAAGGATTTTAATTGAAATTTCAATTTCTTTAGTAGATACAAGCCTATGTAGGGTACCTCTTTCTTTTCAGTAAGTTTTGGTAGTTTGTGTCTTTCAAGTAACCCATCCATTTCATCCAAGCTGGAAATTTACTGTCATAAAGTTATTCATAGTACTCCCTTGTTATTCTTTTAATATCTGTAGAATATGTAGTGATGTCACCTCTTTCATTTCTGATAGTGGTTATTCTCTTTCTTTTTTTCCTGGACAGTATGACTAGAAGTATATCGATTTTAATAATCTTAAAAAAAAAAACCCAGATTTTAATTTCATTGATTTTATTTTTGTTTTCTACTTCACTGATTTCTATGCTGATCTGTATTATTTCCTCTATTTTTTTTTAATTTGTTTACTTTGGGTTTCATTTGCTCATCTGTTTCTTGTTTAAAGTAGAACCCAAGGTCACTGATTTGGCATTTTTCTTTTTTTCTAATACAGATATTTGAAGCTATAAAATTTCCCTTAAGTACTGCTGTAATAACAGCCCACAAATTTTAGTATCCTGTATTTTTCTAAATTTCTGTCTTTTTTTTTTCTTTTCTTTTTTTTTTTATTTTGCTTTATAACAAATTTAATCAGTTATACATATACATATGTTCCCATATCCCCTCCCTTTTGCGTCTCCCTCCCACCCTCCCTATCCCACCCCTCCAGGCGGTCAGAAAGCACCGAGCTGATCTCCCTGTGCTATGCGGCTGCTTCCCACTAGCTATCTACCTTACGTTTGGTAGTGTATATATGTCCATGCCGCTCTTTCACTTTGTCACAGCTTACCCTTCCCCCTCCCCATATCCTCAAGTCCATTCTCTAGTAGGTCTGTGTCTTTATTCCTGTCTTACCCCTATGTTCTTCATGACATTTTTTTTTCTTAAATTCCATATATATGTGTCAGCATACAGTATTTGTCTTTCTCTTTCTGACTTACTTCACTCTGTATGACAGACTCTAGGTCCATCCACCTCATTACAAATAGCTCAATTTCATTTCTTATTATGGCTGAGTAATATTCCATTGTATATATGTGCCACATCTTCTTTACCCATTCATCCGATGATGGACACTTAGGTTGTTTCCATCTCTGGGCTATTGTAAATAGGGCTGCTATGAACATTTTGGTACATGTCTCTTTTTGAATTATGGTTTTCTCAGGGTATATGCCCAGTAGTGGGATTGCTGGGTCATATGGTAGTTCTATTTGTAGTTTTTTAAGGAACCTCCATACCGTTCTCCATAGTGGCTGTACCAATTCACATTCCCACCAGCAGTGCAAGAGTGTTCCCTTTTTTCCACACCCTCTCCAGCATTTATTGTTTCTAGATTTTTTGATGATGGCCATTCTGACTGGTGTGAGATGATATCTCATTGTAGTTTTGATTTGCATTTCTCTAATGAGTAAAGATGTTGAGCATCCTTTCATGTGTTTGTTGGCAGTCTGTATATCTTCTGTGGAGAAATGTCTATTTAGGTCTTCTGCCCATTTTTGGATTGGGTTGTTTGTTTTTTTGTTATTGAGCTGCATGAGCTGCTTATAAATTTTGGAGATTAATCCTTTGTCAGTTGCTTCATTTGCAAATATTTTCTCCCATTCTGAGGGTTGTCTTTTGGTCTTGTTTATGGTTTCCTTTGCTGTGCAAAAGCTTTTAAGTTTCATTAGGTCCCATGTGTTTATTTTTGTCTTTATTTCCATTTCTCTAGGAGGTGGGTCAAAAAGGATCTTGCTGTGATTTATGTCATAGAGTGTTCTGCCTATGTTTTCCTCTAAGAGTTTGATAGTGTCTGGCCTTACATTTAGGTCTTTAATCCATTTTGAGCTTATTTTTGTGTATGGTGTTAGGGAGTGATCTAAACTCATACTTTTACATGTCCCTGTCCAGTTTTCCCAGCACCACTTATTGAAGAGACTGTCCTTTCTCCACTGTACATTCCTGCCTCCTTTATCAAAGATAAGGTGACCATATGTCCGTGGGTTTATCTCTGGGCTTTCTATCCTGTTCCATTGATCTATCTTTCTGTTTTTGTGCCAGTACCATACTGTCTTGATTACTGTAGCTTTGTAGTATAGTCTGAAGTCAGGGAGCCTGATTCCTCCAGCTCCATTTTTCGTTCTCAAGATTGCTTTGGCTATTTGGGGTCTTTTGTGTTTCCATACAAATTGTGAAATTTTTTGCTCTAGTTCTGTGAAAAATGCCAGTGGTAGTTTGATAGGGATTGCATTGAATGTGTAGATTGCTTTGGGTAGTAGAGTCATTTTCACAGTGTTGATTCTTCCAATCCAAGAACATGGTACATCTCTCCATCTATTTGTATCATCTTTAATTTCTTTCATCAGTGTCTTATAATTTTCTGCATACAGGTCTTTTGTCTCCTTAGGTAGGTTTATTCCTAGATATTTTATTCTTTTTGTTGCAATGGTAAATGGGAGTGTTTCCTTGATTTCTCTTCCAGATTTTTCATCATTAGTATATAGGAATGCCAGAGATTTCTGTGCATTAATTTTGTATCCTGCAACTTTACCAAATTCATTGATTAGCTCTAGTAGTTTTCTGGTAGCATCTTTAGGATTCTCTATGTATAGTATCATGTCATCTGCAAACAGTGACAGCTTTACTTCTTCTTTTCCGATTTGGATACCTTTTATTTCCTTTTCTTCTCTGATTGCTGTGGCTAAAACTTCCAAAACTAGGTTGAATAAGAGTGGTGAGAGTGGGCAACCTTGTCTTCTTCCTGATCTTAGTGGAAATGGTTTCAGTTTTTCACCATTGAGGACGATGCTGGCTGTGGGTTTGTCATATATGGCCTTTATTATGTTGAGGAAAGTTCCCTCTATGCCTACTTTCTGCAGGGTTTTTATCATAAATGGGTGTTGAATTTTGTCGAAAGCTTTCTCTGCATCTATTGAGATGAATATATGGTTTTTCTCCTTCAATTTGTTAATATGGTGTATCACGTTGATTGATTTGCGTATATTGAAGAATCCTTGCATTCCTGGAATAAACCCCACTTGATCATGGTGTATGATCCTTTTAATGTGCTGTTGGATTCTGTTTGCTAGTATTCTGTTGAGGATTTTTGCATCTATGTTCATCAGTGATATTGGCCTGTAGTTTTCTTTCTTTGTGACATCCTTGTCTGGTTTTGGTATCAAGGTGATGGTGGCCTCGTAGAATGAGTTTGGGAGTGTTCCTCCCTCTGCTATATTTTGGAAGAGTTTGAGAAGGATAGGTGTTAGCTCTTCTCTAAATGCTTGATAGAATTCGCCTGTGAAGCCATCTGGTCCTGGGCTTTTGTTTGTTGGAAGATTTTTTATCACAGTTTCAATTTCAGTGCTTGTGATTGGTCTGTTCATATTTTCTATTTCTTCCTGATTCAGTCTTGGCAGGTTGTGCATTTCTAAGAATTTGTCCATTTCTTCCAGGTTGTCCATTTTATTGGCATAGAGTTGCTTATAGTAATCTCTCATGATCTTTTGTATTTCTGCAGTGTCAGTTGTTACTTCTCCTTTTTCATTTCTAATTCTATTGATTTGAGTCTTCTCCCTTTTTTTCTTGATGAGTCTGGCTAATGGTTTATCAATTTTGTTTATCTTCTCAAAGAACCAGCTTTTAGTTTTATTGATCTTTGCTATCGTTTCCTTCATTTCTTTTTCATTTATTTCTGATCTGATTTTTATGATTTCTTTCCTTCTGCTAACTTTGGGATGTTTTTGTTCTTCTTTCTCTAATTGCTTTAGGTGCAAGGTTAGGTTGTTTATTCGAGATGTTTCCTGTTTCTTAAGGTGGGATTGTATTGCTATAAACTTCCCTCTTAGAACTGCTTTTGCTGCATCCCATAGGTTTTGGGTCGTCGTGTCTCCATTGTCATTTGTTTCTAGGTATTTTTAAATTTCCTCTTTGATTTCTTCAGTGATCACTTCGTTATTAAGTAGTGTATTGTTTAGCCTCCATGTGTTTGTATTTTTTACAGATCTTTTCCTGTAATTGATATCTAGTCTCATAGCATTGTGGTCGGAAAAGATACTTGATACAATTTCAATTTTCTTAAATTTACCAAGGCTTGATTTGTGACCCAAGATATGATCTATCCTGGAGAATGTTCCATGAGCACTTGAGAAAAATGTGTATTCTGTTCTTTTTGGATGGAATGTCCTATAAATATCAATTAAGTCCATCTTGTTTAAAGTATCATTTAAAGCTTGTGTTTCCTTATTTATTTTCATTTTGGACGATCTGTCCATTGGTGAAAGTGGAGTGTTAAAGTCCCCTACTATGATTGTGTTACTGTCGATTTCCCCTTTTATGGCTGTTAGTATTTGCCTTATGTATTGAGGTGCTCCTATGTTGGGTGCATAAATATTTACAATTGTTATATCTTCTTCTTGGATCGATCCCTTGACCATTATGTAGTGTCCTTCTTTGTCTCTTCTAGTAGTCTTTATTTTAAAGTCTATTTTGTCTGATATGAGAATTGCTACTCCAGCTTTCTTTTGGTTTCCATTTGCATGGAATATCTTTTTCCATCCTCTTACTTTCAGTCTGTATGTGTCTCTAGGTCTGAAGTGGGTCTCTTGTAGACAGCATATATATGGGTCTTGTTTTTGTATCCATTCAGCCAATCTGTGTCTTTTGGTGGGAGCATTTAGTCCATTTACATTTAAGGTAATTATCGATATGTATGTTCCTATTCCCATTTTCTTAATTGTTTTGGGTTCGTTATTGTAGGTCTTTTCCTTCTGTTGTGTTTCTTGCCTAGAGAAGTTCCTTTAGCATTTGTTGTAAAGCTGGTTTGGTGGTGCTGAACTCTCTCAGCTTTTGCTTGTCTGTAAACGTTTTAATTTCTCCATCAAATCTGAATGAGATCCTTGCTGGGTAGAGTAGTCTTGGTTGCAGGTTTTTCTCCTTCATCACTTTAATTATGTCCTGCCACTCCCTTCTGGCTTGTAGAGTTTCTGCTGAGAAATCAGCTGTTATCCTGATGGGGATTCCCTTGTGTGTTACTTGTTGTTTTTGCCTTGCTGCTTTTAATATGATTTCTTTGTGTTTAATTTTTGACAGTTTGATTAATATGTGTCTTGGCATATTTCTCCTTGGATTTATTCTGTATGGGACTCTCTGTGCCTCCTGGACTTGATTAACTATTTCCTTTCCCATATTAGGGAAGTTTTCATCTATAATCTCTTCAAATATTTTCTCAGTCCCTTTCTTTTTCTCTTCTTCTTCTGGAACCCCTATAATTCGAATGTTGGTGCGTTTAATGTTGTCCCAGAGGTCTCTGAGACTGTCCTCTGTTCTTTTCATTCTTTTTTCTTTATTTTGCTCTGCAGCAGTTATTTCCACTATTTTATCTTCCACCTCACTTATCCGTTCTTCTGCCTCAGTTATTCTGCTATTGATCCCATCTAGAGTATTTTTCATTTCATTTATTGTGTTTTTAATCGATGCTTGATTCATCTTTAGTTCTTCTAGGTCCTTGTTAACTGTTTCTTGCATTTTGTCTATTCTATTTCCAAGATTTTGGATCTGGGAAATAGAATCTTGGATCATCTTTACCATCATTATTCTGAATTCTTTTTCAGGTAGACTGCCTATTACCTCTTCATTTGTTAGGTCTGGTGGGTTTTTATCTTGCTCCTTCTCCTGCTGTGTGTTTTTCTGTCTCCTCATTTTGCTTATGTTACTGTGTTTGGGGTCTCCTTTTTGCAGGCTGCAGGTTCGTAGTTCCCGTTGTTTTTGGTGTCTGTCCCCAGTGGCTAAGGTTGGTTTAGTGGGTTGTGTAGGCTTCCTGGTGGAGGGGACTAGTGCCTGTGTTCTGGTGGATGAGGCTGGATCTTGTCTTTCTGGTGGGCAGGTCCACGTCTGGTGGTGTGTTTTGGGGTGTCTGCGGACTTTTTTATGATTTTAGGCCACCTCTCTGCTAATGGGTGGCGTTGTGTTCCTGTCTTGCTAGTTGTTTGGCATAGGGTGTCCAGCACTGTAGCTTGCTGGTCGTTGAGTGAAGCTGGGTGCTGGTGTTGAGATGGAGATCTCTGGAAGATTTTCGCCGTTTGATATTATGTGGAGCTGGGAGGTCTCTTGTGGACCAGTGTCCTGAGGTTGGCTCTCCCACCTCAGAGGCACAGCACTGACTCCTGGCTCCTCAATTTGGGATGATTTGTTGTCTATTCATGTATTCCACAGATGCAGGGTACATCAAGTTGATTATGGAGCTTTAATCCGCTGCTTCTGAGGCTGCTGGGAGAGGTTTCCTTTTCTCTTCTTTGTTCTCACAGCTCCTGGGTCTCAGCTTTGGATTTGGCCCCGCCTCTGCGTGTAGGTCGCCGGAGGGCGTCTGTTCTTCGCTCAGACAGGACAGGGTTAAAGGAGCAGCCTCTTCGGGGACTCTGGCTCACTCAGGCCGGGCGGGAGGGAGGTGCACGGAGTGCGGGGCGAGCCTGCAGCCGCAGAGGTCGGCGTGACGTTGCACCAGCCCGAGGCGCGCAGTGCGTTCTCCCAGGGAAGCCGCCCCTGGATCCCGGGACCCCGGCAGTGGCGGGCTGCACAGGCTCCCGGAAGGGCGGTGTGGACAGTGACCTGCGCTCGCACACAGGCTTCTTGGCGGCGGCAGCAGCAGCCCCAGCGTCCCACGCCCGTCACTGGGCTCCGCGCTTTCAGTCGTGACTCGCGCCCGTCTGTGGAGCCCCTTTAAGCAGCGCTCTTAATCCCCTCTCCTCGCGCACCAGGAAACCAAGAGGCAAGAAAAAGTCTCTTGCCTCTTCGGCAGCTCCAGAGTTTTCCCGGACTCCCTTCCGGCTAGCTGTGGCACATTAGCCCCCTTCAGGCTGAGTTCTCGCTGCCAGCCGCAGTCCTCTCCCTGCGCTCTGACCGAAGCCCGAGCCTCAGCTTCCAGTGCCGCCCGCCCCGGCGGGCGAGCAGACAAGCCTCTCGGGCTGGTGAGTGCCGCTCGGCACCGATTCTCTGTGCGGGAATCTCTCCGCTTTGCCCTACCCAGGTATGTGGGGAGTTTCTTGCCTTTTGGGAGGTCTGGGGTCTTCTGCCAGCGTTCAGTAGGTGTTCTGTAGGAGTTGTTCCACGTGTAGCTGTATTTCTGGTGTATCCGTGGGGAGGAAGGTGATCTCCGCGTCTTACTCTTCCGCCATCTTACCCGGAAGTCGCCCCCTAAATTTCTGTCTTGATTTCTTCTTTTATTCATGAATCATTTATAAGCATATTATTTAGTTTCAAAATATTTGAGAGTTCTCCAGAAATCTTCTGTCATCAATTTCTAGTTTAATTCTGTTGGGGTGAAGGAACATATATTAATGTTTTATTTTTATATATGGTAAGACCCCAACATACATTGCTATTATTCTTGTTTAAAAAGTCAATTTACCATAGCCATACCTGAGGACTACCTTCCTGAGCATTCTAATCAATGCCCTGTGCATTATGAGTTTCCTCAGTCTTGCTGGTGGGACAGGGACTGTTTTCAGGACTGTTGGAGCACCATGCACCTTTACTAATCCTTTTGGTTTCTCTTCTGCCTTTGTAGTATCCTCACATGCATGTGCTTATTGGTGCTCTTTGATTCTTTCTCCATGCAGCTCTGTTGTCTCTGGTACTCTATCATATAAATTTTGTTAGTGCCTTGTTCTTCCTGGACTCTCAACATCATCTTCTCAACTCAGGGAGTCTGCCAGGCTCTGTCTCCATTCCCCTTCTCAGTGCTGTGACCTGGAAACACTCAAGAGAGTAAGCTGGAACAATCATAGAACTCACCTCAGTTGTTTTTCATCTGTCAGGGATCACTAGCCTTCATTGCTTGTCAGTGTTTTGAAAACCATTGTTTCATATATTTTGTTTGGTTTTCGGTTGTTTCAGATGGGAGCACAGATTGACTTCAGCTTAATCCATCTTCGTTGGAAGCAGACGTCTTTTTTTTTTTTTAAGTATTCTGATATAAAACAATGTGATAGAACTAGTAATAATATAATAATTTTTGATGAATATTTGTATCAAGATATTCTTCACCTATCTTTGAGAGATTTTGTTATTTATAACCATTTTTGTTATTTTTCATTTAAATATATTCATAGGTATGAATGTACAAAGTCTGAAAGAGTATACAAAAGTGTTAGATCATTATCTTAGTGGTATGCTTTGGGGTGAGTAATTTTATATACTTGAACATGTATAACAGAAAAATAAAGCTAAAAACAGAGAACATCATTTATAAACCAGTGTAAAGAATTGAAAAATGCTAGTCTGTTATCAGCCTTATTTGAAACTTGATATGACAGTATGTTGGGATAGAAGATACATCTCTAAATCATCAAAATTCTTATCTCTTAAGTTATTATAGAAATCTCTGTGATGCCATTATTCAAGTCATTGGAGCCAGATGCATAAATCTGTCCTATTCTTTATGGTAAAAATGGTATATTCTGAGGAAGAAATGCACTATGACTTGGAATTCTAAAGTATCTGGTGAATTCATGTACAAAAAAGTATTTGGGTTGGTAGAGGAAAGTATTGGGATGCTGCCTACAGGTTAAGCATTAGTTATATATAGCAGTTGATTTGTCTTATGACACGGTTAGATTTAAATTACTCCTGTTTACAGAAATTTACTATTTGTAATGCATCAATCATAAAATAATTTAAAAATACATTTAATTTGGGGTGGCAAGTGAAAACTTCCCAAATGCCCAAAGCAGAATAGAAACAGGCCGTTAATAATAATAATAATAATAACCATATCAACTACCACCACCACCTGTAGAATTCAATCTCTTTTTAAAATGTGGAATTAGGTGAGGTAGTTTGCATGGTGTTTTAAAAGCTCTGTTACTAGATTTGCAATTGAAATAAATGATGTCAAACTTATATTCATACCTCTCTGATAATTTGTTGCATTATTAATATCCTTTTACATTATTGTTTCTAGTTCTTTTTCTTCTAAGTAGTATTAGTAGAGACAAGTCTGTCTCTTCCATCTTCTATTTAAGTAGTGATTTTCTTTTATCCTCTGACTACCTTTATCCTTATGAACTTATGGCCCTAATTCATGGATATACAAAAGAAAAGGACATAAAGACTTGTCATGTAAGTTGCCTACAGATTGTTGGGCCTCTGTAATTAAAGGCACATAATCCAGTAATATACCTTGGAGAAAGAAAAAAATATTAAGATAGGGATGATAACAGGAAAGAGAACTTTGAAGTTCTTTATTTTGTCTTTTCATTAACTTAGAGAAGTTAGTTTTGGGGTGTGTGCATGTATTTATGAATGCATACTCGAAGAAGGTATTGGTATTGTTGCCCACAGATTAAGCAATAGTTATATACTTTTTTGCAGTATTTTGGGGATAAGAAGAGAAGGGCCATCATAACACTGCATAAAAACAGTTTTGGTATAGATACACAAAGATGCTACTTTTTAAGGATGATCATTTTTTTACTACCAAAACTTTTTAAGTTGTTCAAAGGCAGGACTGGTCATGAAATTATCACTGATGAATGTCATTGAGATCTGGAAATAAATAGCATTTAATATACATGCAAAGCCGTAGAAACTTGGTAAAGATCATTGATACAGAATACCAAAATAGTAAATCAAGCCATTATTTGTAATTTGATCTAGTATACTGTCTATATAAAATTTCTAAATGCTTGTGCCAAGTGATGCTGTGTTTTTCCTGGCATTGTAGTCTTCTAAGCGCTTGTTAAAATTCTGAGTATATTATTAGCATTTGATATTCAGAAATGTTGAACTTTTGACCTTGAGTGACTGATATTCAGACAGTGGTTGTATTTTATTCATCTAAGTACTAGACTGTATTATTTTACTTTTCTAGCCCCTGTAACAGTAGAGTTTACATATTTTAAACAGTCACTAATCTATATAGGGGTCATGATGTCTGTGAAACTTTCAGCATGGTTTGATTTGAATCCATTTTCTTTTTGATCCCATAGTTTTCACATTAGAAGAATAAAAAATTGCACATGAGGAATTAGAATGATGATCTTTTCTGAAGCATTTTAACCTTTTTTCTTTTGTATCCCAATATGTTGAATTAGAGTTTTGGAATACATTAAAATATTAAAGTTTATAGCTTAGAAACAAAACACCTGGCTTTGCTGAAGAAATTGAGTATTTCCTCTAGCATTGCTTTATGTGAAAAACAGAAAACCAGCACTGGAAAGAAATTTGAAACTTTGAATAATTTTTTCCGTTTCTTTAGTTCTACTTTGGGTAAAAGCCCTCCTGCCTCTAAAATGATAAGAATTCAGTGTGAATATAAAGAAGTTTGGGTAAATCATTGCCACTTCACTCTGTTAATACCTGAAAATGTTTGTTTAGAAAAAGCTAAATATTGTATTTTCTGTATTTATATAAATGTAAAATGGTTGTTTGAACCTTACAAGTGAGATATGTGCCATGATCATATGATGGCACTGTTTGTTTGTTTTAATATAATTTATATATATATATTTTAATTGAAATATAGTTGATTTACAATGTGTGTTAATTTCTGCTGTACAGAAAAGTGTTATACATATATATATGTTTTTTAATATTCTTTTCCATTCTGGTTTATCACAGGATATTGACTATATTTCCCTGTGCTGTACAGTAGGACCTTGTTGTTCATCCATTCTATGCACAACATGTTTGCATCTGCTAATCCCAAACTCCCAATCCATCCCCCCCAACCCCCATCCCCCGGCAACCACAAGTCTGTTCTCTATGTCTGTGAGTCTGTTTCTGTTTTGTAGATAAGTTCGTTTGTGTCATATTTTAGATTACATATATAAGTGATATCATATGGTATTTGTCTTTCTCTTTCTGACTTACTTCACTTAATACAGTTTATTTATTTTTTTATTTTTTTATTTATTTTTTTTTTTTGTGGTATGCGGGCCTCTCACTGTTGTGGCCTCTCCCCTTGCGGAGCACAGGCTCTGGATGCGCAGGCTCAGCGGCCATGGCTCACGGGCCCAGCCACTCCGCGGCATGTGGGATCCTCCCAGACCGGGGCACGAACCCGTGTCCCCTGCATCGGCAGGCGGACTCTCAACCACTGCGCCACCAGGGAAGCCCTACAGTTTATATTTTTAAAACATTTTATTAACTTAGAAAAATTAGCTGATGTTCAAATTTTTTAAGTTGCAGGTTTGCTCTGTTTTTTCTTCTGTCTTGGTATATTTTGTAGTAAATCAGAGGCTAATTGATTGATTTTGAAATGTATAAAATATATTATTCTGAAGTTACACTATATAAACTTTGAGTAAAGAATTTCATCATACTACTACTATTTGGTGACATAATTGCTTTAAAAACTCAGAAAAATTATTTGCCATATTATTCCAGAGTTTAAAACGTTCTGTATATTTTGCAAAATAATCATCTATTATTGAATAATAAAGTTATTTTAGAATATTAATGTCTATAGCATGTTAAGAACTATTGATTTCAATTACCTATGAAATATTTTGAAATCCGTAAATCCCTTTCATGAGTTACTTTAAACAAGATGGATTATATTGAAACAAAGTGATTTTTTATTTGCATAATTAAGCTATAGCTCTTCAAAAAGGGGTTCTTGAAGTGTTTTCAAAGTAAGAATATATAAAATTAAGATTACAGTCATAGCCTTACCCTTTAATTCATGGTAAATAAAATTTATCTTTCAGACGGCAAATGGCTACATCTTGTTTTTTCATATAACATCTACAAGAGGGGACAAATACCTTTATGAACCAGTGTATCCCAAGTAAGTTTGTTGTCTTTCATTTTTTAAATATTTGATTTGCATACTTTGTATTCACAAAACATTACAGTTTCGGGTTGTCTGAAGTGCTAAGCCAGCATTTCCAAAACACTGTTTTAAAGATTACCAGGTCTTTGAACTGCTGTCACTTGAATAAAGAATTCTATAATTAAGTAAGTCTGAAAATCTTGGATGGATGTACTGTCTCCCTTCGTGGACATTCAGAATTACTATTAAAATACTTCAGATCTAGCATCCTTTAGTCTTTATTGGGGATCTATGAGCTAAGATCATGAGGGGAAGAGGTGAAGTGTCAGTAAGCTATACGTACTTTTTCCTGTACATTTTAGTATATGCATAGAAAAAATATGTACTCCAAACAGTGGGTTACCTCTTGATTAGAATTTGAGGGAACTTGGACTTTTGATCTTTAATCTGTGTTGTTCTGTATGTTTTGCATTGTTTTTTTTCCTTTTTTGTTATTTGCCTTACTTTTGAAATAAGAGAACATTTTATTAAAAGACCTTTTGAAATAAAAGAACATGTAATGTAATTTTCAAGTATTTCACCTTTTTAAAAAACGATCAAGCCATTAAAACTGGATGAAAATATAAATGAATTATTTATCACATTTCTAGATGATAGAAGACAGAGGTTATTAGTTATGTAAGTAATTAAAGGGAAATAGATTACATTATATGAAAGTTTAAATTTCTGAAAATTAACAGAAAAAAAACAAAGACCAACATTAAAAGGGCAGATAACAAACTGGGGGAAAATTTTGCAGTAAATAAGACCAAGGCTTATTATTTTTTATATGAAGGGGTCATATAAATTGCTAAGAAACACAAAGATTTCAAAAGATAAATAGGTAAAAGCAATCTCATGAGAGGAACTATCTCCATTTTAATTCTCAATTTAGACACTCTCCTGTAAATAAAAAGCAATAAACAGAATCACCTGTACTTAACTTTATTTTTTATACTATTATAGGTGGGCAGGGGAGGGAAATAACATCCCTTGAAACAGTGAAAAGTACAATTTTCTTCCATTTGCCAACATGATTTACATATATGTAGAGTGTTTTGGAATAGTATTTTGAGACTCACTTTTTGTTTTCCAGAGGTTTTTAAAAGTTTCTTACCTTTTAATTCTAAGACTCCAGGGGATACTGCTTAACTAAGTAGTAGTCCCAACAATGCATGAGCTATGCTGTGTTTGACTGTATATGTTAAGCTAAAGAACTAAGTAAAGAGCATTATTGTTTTGTTTTGTTTTTAAACTTGGATGTTCTTCCACTGTGTTGAAGAGTTTGAGTTTCAATATATGGGCTCAATAAAATGTGTATTGCCTTAGAGTAGCATAAATAGAAATTAAGGGGGGATATAGGCTTTGGTGTCAGATAGACCTGGAACTGAATGTCAGTTCTGCTGCTTTTCAGCTGTATGTCTCCTATCAAGTTAAAATACCTCTAAAAACCTGAGTTTCCTCATCTGTAGAATGAGATAACAGTAGTAATTATTTTATAGGATTAAATGAGACCATGCATATTAAATGTTTAGATAAGTGCCTAGCTTGTGGAAAAATTAATAATGGACAGCTGCTATTATTATTAATATTTTTTTCTCTCATCAAATTTTTACTTTATTTCTAATGTTTTAAGTGATTATATATATAAAGTGATTTTATACATTACATAAATTATATATATTATATATATTTTTTGTTTTTAACTTGATAATATACTTTTTTCAGAGTTTAACTTCTAGTAACTGCTACATAAAATCAAGCAAAATCTCTAATATGGAAACAGTTTCACAGGGCAGATTAGAATCAGCCTATTATGCATTTGTTTGCTAGACTACTTTCTAGTTTGGTTTTTTAGTCTAGTAAGTTTCTTAGTTTTTCTGTAGAACCTGTTTATAAAATGAGAATAAAAATATTTTCATCTTCAGTTGTTTGGAGGGTTATGTGAGTTTAGGTTTTTAAAACGTGATTTGAGGAGAGTTTTTTAAAAAATTTAGTTTTTATTGGGTGTAAGATAAGCTCAAGGATGTATTATACAATATGGAATATAGCCAATATTTTGTAATAACTGTAAATGGAAAGTAACCTTTAAAAATTGTATAAAAATTTTTAAAAATTAAAAAAATTTAGTTTTGAGAGTGTATCATCATCTGTGCCATTGTTAACTCTTATGCAATTCAAGACAGTGTTCTAAGCACTTTTTCAGACTAACTTAATCCCTGTAGCAACCTGATGAGGTAGTTATGTACAGTAACTATACAAACTGCAGCACAGAGATGGCTAAGTAACTCACCCATAGTCATACACTAGTAAGTGACACAGTCAGGATTTAAACATAAATGTTGTAGCTTCAAAATCTGTGTATTTAAATTAACCACCAATACTACACTGCTTCAACCCTGTGTGTCCATTTAGCCATCTACTACTTTGGGTTTTATTTGGGGAGTTAGGGAACCAAAAATGGATAAATGATCTGGAGTGGTTTATAGTAGTCCTGAAGAATAGAGACAGCGTAATTGAGGCCAGTGGTTAGTCATCCTCTTCACAGTTTTAGAAACGCTATGGTCTCTTGCTTCTCTTCTCTAAATCTTTTAAGTTCCTCCCATGAGTTTTTCTATAGTATCTCAACTTCCTTGTATTATGTGACAGCATCTTAACCTCAGACTGCCTCTTTTCCCATAGTGCTTCATCTTAGAACAGGTCGGATGCCCCCATAATCTTTCAGAGTTTTCACATAAGTGTTGTTTCCAACATCCTTCCTGTTGATGGTGGGAGTCACGCTTCAGCAATGGTTACAGTCTTATATTAAATGACTCTTTATGCCTCGAAGGTCATTTAGGTCATTTATTCTTTGATTAATGAATTTTCCATTTCTTTCATCCTTTGCATCTTTATAAATTCCATTCTATATTAAAATATTCCTTCATATTGGTTACACAGGCCAGTGGGTGGACTTATCCATTGAAGGTCGTCTTGATGGCTTTTTCTTTCATTTCTTGTAACTTACAGTGCAATTAATGAAGGAAACTCTGCCAGGGATAAATCAGAAATAATTTGTGTTAAGCTTTAGAATATGTTCATGTGTTTATGTTTAAATATGAGTTTGGTAGATCTTGAAACTGCAAATCATACTAATCTCATAATGAAAATAATTTCAGCAAACATTTCATCATTATGTATACTACTTTGAGAGCAGAGATTTTTTTCTCCTTATTCTATCTTTCCACCTTATTGAGACCAGCCTTATTGAGGTTAGTGTTCTTTTAAAAAGAAAAGTTACTGTACTAAAATTCAGTATATTTAATTATCAACTATTAAAGATGAAGATATTATCTTCTTCACTGAAAAAAATCACTCCAAAACAACTATCAAAATTCAAACGTCCCACTCCCTCCCCAAGGCCAGTATTTCTGTTATGAATTAGTGCTAGGTGGGAAGCAAGAAGAGAATAATTAGTTGAGGTTAGCAATTTCTAACTTAAACACAACTTGCCTTTTCAAAAATCCTGCTTTTTGGGAACTATACTCAATATGCTGTAATAACCTATAAGAGAAAAAAATCTGAAAAATAACATATATGATATTATATATATACACATATATATTATATATACAACTGAATCACTTTGCTGTACACCTGAAACTAGCATAACATTGTAAGTCAATTATACTTCAATAAAATAAAGCTTCTTGCAGGAGAAACCTGCAAGGAAGGGGATATAAACATTTACTCAGTTACATCAAAGAGAATAAAAGAGGTTTGAATTACTTACAGATGTGAAAGATTCCCCTCAACATTTGTTTTTTTTCTTTTTGCTAGTAAGTTTTGAGTGTTAGTTTTCTGGAGAATAAACTTTAACTGCTTTTTTCCCCTTAAGCTTCTATAGATTTAGAAAGCTATTTCTAACAATATATCTTGGTCTAAGTTCAGTTTTTGAACTTGACAAAGTACGTTAGTTATCCTAACGTTTTTGATTCCCTTTGATCTTCTCAAAACGTTGCATGTGTAGTTTGATTTCAATATGTATGTATTCTGTAACAGTACATGTGTAACCTTTAGCTGTTCAACTTTGCGTCTTTTATGTATCCATTAGCTTACATTATAATTGCATGAGCATTTACTAATAAGATTAATTAGCAACGTTATTCTATAAATTCTGGACAGTGAAAACCACTCCTTGTTGGCCACACTTCTAAGACTGGCACCTGAATTCAAAGAATCACAGAATTGTTAACAGATCTGCCTGATTCAAAGAGCCCTATGCATTGTTCTTATCAGACTCAAAGCTGTCTGATTTTGTGATAATGTAAATAAAAAGCTTCTTTTTTTTTTTTTAAGAAAAATGATATAAAAGGCCTGGTGATAAAGAGTACTACCTCTTTCAGAAAACTCTTCTGAAAAATTGTTGTCATCCATCCGTCCATTTAAGTATTAAATTTTGTCAGGCTCCAGGACTGCTTTAGATACTGGGATGCAGCAGAGGAAAAAGAAAAAAGAAAAAAAACAACAACAACAAGAAACTCTACTCATACAGCCTGCATTCTTGTAATAGATGGTGATAAATAAGTAAAATACATTACAAATTAGGTGATACATTCTATGCAGAAAAATAAAGCAGGGAAAGGGAATAGGAAGTGGGGAAACAACTTGAAATAGAGTGGTCAGGGTCTTTACTGAGAAGATGATGTTTTAAAAGTTCTCAGTGAGATGAGGAAACAAAACATACGCCCATGGCCGGAGCATTCTGGATTGGTGAGATTTAGAAGGTAAGAAAGTTAATAAGAAGAAATTACTGTGAATAAATCCTAGGTCTTATCTAATAACTTACAGTGAAAAAGTCAGAAGGGAGAAATTTTTTATTAAGTATAAAAAGAAAAATTACATTCTGCTTTTTAAATAACCTAATCCTGGGAAAGCCTACAGTTTATTCTCTTTTTTTGTAAATGGCACCATCATTTGAGCTTATTTATTCTTACCACTTAATAACTCCAATAGCCAGTCTATATCAAGTCCCGTATATTCTACCTTGTATCCCTCATGTCTCTCCCTTCTTTCTAATTCTCAGCAACACTACTTTAGTTTGGGTTTTGTCATTTTTCTCCTGGATTATTGTAATATCTTATTAATTCATCTTTTGTGGTTTTCCCCTAAGTGAATTTTTCTAACATAAAATTAACTTGCCATTTTTCTACAGTTTTTCAGTAGCTTTTCTTAGCTTTCAGGATTAATCATGTTGCTTACTTTTTTTGAGTTTTATTTTACAAATCTGAAGAATGGAGTTAATATCCACTTCATGAAGATGTCATTAGGTTTAAATCAACACCTTAAATTACTCTATAGTACCTAAAATAATGCTTTACTGTTCCCTAGGATTTTGTTCTGCGTTCTCTTGTATTCTGCATGCTCTTACTGGCTTTAATGATCCAGTATATGTGGATGAGGTTCAGACGTTTCCGTAATATAGTACCACTTTCTTAAGCTTCTGGCCCACCTTTCCGGAACAAATCTATTTAGATGTCTCTAGGCAGCCTCAAACTCATCATGTCTAAACCTAACTCATTTCCTCTCTACCAAGCCAAACATGTTATTGCTTTTCTAAAATTTATTGCCATTACCGTGATCTTTTATACAGTGTGTGATGTTGAAAACCTTGTAATCTTTATTTCTTCATTTCTCTTCTTTGTTCGGTAATCAAATTGTATTGATTGATTACAACTCTCTAGTGCCTTTAAAATTTGCTAGCATGTATTTTACTCTCACTTGTCATATTAGGGGTGTTCATGGCCTCTCCTTGCCTATTGAAAAGCTTGTTTACTAACTCCTTCTTGTCCTCTAGTCTCTTTCTCCTCCATACAGAAATCCATTCTTTGCACTGATAACCAGATTTATTCTTCAAAACAGAGACTTGATGATGTGATTCTTGTCTCAGAAACTTTTTTTTAAAGTCTGGATTAACTTTGTTCTAAATAACACCTGGATCTAAAAATACAAAAATGCTAGCATTATACATCAGTACTTCCTGGAATATTATTTCAGAAAGATCATATCAGTAAATTTTTTTATTTCTAAATTTTTTATTGTGGTAAAATACACATATTGTAACATTTATCATCGTAACTGTTTTAAAGTATAGTTATATAGTTGGCCCTTTAACAACACAGGTTGGAACCGTGCAGGTCCACTTATACATGGATTTTTTTCAGTAAATATGTACTGCAGGATTCTTGGTTGGTTGAATCCAAGGATGCAGAGCCACGTATATGGAGGGCCAACTGTAAAGTTATGCACAGATTTTCGAGTGCATGGGGGTCTGCATCCCTAACCCCCAGGTTGTTCAAGGTTTATCTGTACTTCATATAAGTGAAACCATACAATATTTATCTTTTGTGACTGACTTATTTCACTTAGCATAATGTCCTCAAGTTTCATTCATTTTGTAGCATATGTTAGACTTCCCTTCCTTTTAAAGGTTGAATAATATTCCACTGTATGTATATACCACATTCTATTGTGAATAATGCTGCTATGAACATGGGTATTCAAATGTCTCTTTGAGACCCTGATTTCAGTTCCTTTGGGTATATACCCCAGAGTAGAATTGCTGTATCTTATGGTAATTCTATTTTTAATTTTTTGAGGAGCTGCCAAACTATTATCCTCAAGGGCTGTACCATTTTCTGTACTTAGTGCACAAGGTCTCTAATTTCTCTACATTTTTGCCAACACTTATTGTTATATATGTATTTTTATAGTAACTTGTAGATGTGAGGTGGTATCTCACTTTAGTTTTGATTTCATTTCCCTAATGATAGTGATGTTAGGTACTCTTCTAATGTGCTTATTGGCCGATTGTATATCATTGGAGAAATGTCTGTTTTGAGTCCTGCCCCTTTTTGAATCAGGTTGTTTTGGGTTTTTGCTGTTGAGTTTTAGGAGTTCTCTATATATTCAGGGTATTTATTCCTTATGTCATAAACTTATGTTGCTCTCCAGTCCCCACAAAATAAAGTCCAAGAGATCTGGCTTGGCATTTAGAACCTACTTTTCCCCTATCTCTAGCACACTGAACCCACACTTCCTATGTATTTTAATTCTGTTCATTTGCTATTTGCTTTACTTGGTATGCCTTCACCACTATCTTTTTTATGTAAGAAAGCTATCTCACTTGGTTTTCAAGCTCAGGTCAAGTATTTATAAAGCTTTTGACCTCAACTCTCCTATCTTACCTTGTACCCAAGAAATAGCTGATCCCTCATGTATGATCCCATGGCACTTTAAAAAAATTTACACTGGTAGTCCATGAATATATTCTTATAAAAACAAACAAGTACTATGTTGAGGTATGTTCCTGCTGTGCCTGCTTTCTGGAGAGTTTTTATTATAAATGGATGTTGAATTTTATCAAAAGCTTTTTCTGCATCTATTGACATGATCTGTGGTTTTTATTCTTCAGTTTGTTAATGTGATGTATCACATTGATTGATTTGCGGATATTGAAAAATCCTTGCATCTGTGGAATAAATCCCACTTGATCATGTTGTATGATCCTTTTAATGTACTGTTGGATTTGGTTTGCTAGTATTTTGTTGAGTATTTTTGCATCTGTGTTCATCAGTGATATTGGCCTGTAATTTTCCTTTTGTGTGATATCTTTGTCTGGCTTTGGTATCAGGGCGATGGTGGCCTCATAGAGTGAGTTTGGAAGTGTTCCTTCCTCTGCAATTTTTTGGAATAGTTTCAGAAGGATAGGTGTTAACTCTTCTCTAAATGTTTGGTAGAATTCACCTGTGAAGCCATCTGGTCCTGGAATTTCATTTTTTGGGAGTTTTAAAATTACTGATTCAGTTTCAGTACTGGTGATTGGTCTGTTCATATTTTCTATTTCTTCTTGGTTCAGTCTTGAGTGATTATACCTTTCTAAGGATTTGGCCATTTTTTCTAGGTTGTCCATTTTATTGGCATATAGTTGTTTGTAGTAGTCTCTTATTATCCTTTGTATTTCTGTGGTGTTGGTTGTAACTTCTCCTTTTTCATTCCTGATTTTATTGATTTGGGACCTATATTACAAACCAACAGCTAATATCATCCTCAGTGGTGAAAAAGCTGAAAGCATTTCGTCTAAGACCAGGAACAAGACAAGGGTACCCACAATTGCCACTTTTATTCAGCATAGTATTGGAAGTCCTAGCTACATCAATCAGAGAAGAAAAAGAAATAAAAGGAATCCAAATTGGAAAAGAAGTAAAGCTGTCACTGTTGGCAGGTGATATGATACTATACGTAGAAAATCCTAAAGATGCCACCAGAAGACTACCAGAACTCATCAGTGAGTTTGGTAAGGTTGCAGGACAGAAAAGTAAAATACGTAGGAAATCCTAAAGATGCCACCAGAAGACTACCAGAGCTCATCAGTGAGTTTGGTAAGGTTGCAGGACAGAAAAGTAATATACAGAAATCTGTTGCATTTCTATACACTAACAATGAACTATCAGATAAATTAAGGAAACAGTCTGATTTACCATCACATCAAAATGAATAAAATACCTAGGAATAAACCTACCTAAGGAGGCAAAAGACCTGTACTCAGAAAATTGTAAGATACTGATGAAAGAAATCGAAGATGACTCAGATGGAAAGATATACCATGTTCTTGGATTGGAATAATCAATATTGTTAAAATGACCATACTACCCAAGGCAGTCTACAGGTTCAGTTCAATCCCTATCAGAATACCAATGACATTTTCCACAAAAGTAGAACAAATAATTTAAAATTTTGTATGGAAACACAGAAGACTCCAAATATCTAAAACAATCTAGAGAATGAAGAACAAAGCAGGAAGAATCACATTCCCTGTCTTCAGACTGTACTACAAAGCTACAGTAATCAAAACAGTATGGTACTGGCACAAAAACAGACACATATATCAGTGGAACAGGATAGAGAGCCCAGAAATAAATCCACAAACTTATACTCAATTAATCTGACAAAGGAGGCAAGAATATACAATGGAGAAAAGACATTCTCTTCAGTAAGTGGTGCTGGGTAAGCTGGACAGCTGCATGTTAAAGAATGAAATTAGAACATTCTCCAACACCATATACAAAAATAAACTCAAAATGGATCAAAGACCTAATGTAAGACTGTATACTATAAAACTCCTAGAGGAAAACTTAGGCAGAACACTCTGACATAAATCACAGCAATATTTTTTTGAATCCGTCTCCTAAAGCAAAGGAAACAAAAGCAAAAATAAACAAATGGGACCTAATTAAACCCAAAAGCTTTTGCACAGCAAGACGCAGGAATAAAGACGCAGATGTAAAGAATGGACTTGAGGATGTGGGGAGGGAGAAGGGTAAGCTGGGACGAAGTGAGAGAGTGGCATGGACATATATATACTACCAAATGTAAAATAGATAGCTAGTGGGAAGCAGCCACATAGCACAGGGAAATCAGCTCAGTGCTTTGTGACCACCTAAACGGGTGGGATAGGGAGGGTGGGAGGCAGATGCAAGAGGGGGAGGAGATATGGGGATATATGTATATGTATATTTGATTCATTTGTTATAAAGCAGAAACTAACACACCATTGTAAAGCAATTATACTCCAATAAAGATGTTAAAAAAAATAAAAGCTTTCTGCACAGCAAGGGAAACCATTGACAAAACAAAAAGACAACCTACTGTATGGGACAAAATATTTGCAAACAACATGACCGATAAGGGATTAATATTCAACATACATTAACAGTTCATATAACTCAACATCAAAAAAAACAAACAACCCAATTAAAAAATGGGCAGAAGATCCGAATAGACATTTTTCTGAAGAGGAAATGCAGATGGTCAACGGACACATGTAAAGAGGCTCAACATTGCTAATTATCAGGGAAATGCAAATCAGAACCACAGTGAGATATCACCTCACGCCTGTCAGAATGGCCATCATAAAAAAAGAACATGAATAACAAGTCTTGTCAAGGATGTGGAGAAAAGGGAAGTCTCGTGCACTGTTGGTGTGACTGTAAATCAGTGCAGTCACTGGAAAACCGTATTTTTAGTCAAAAGACTAAAAATAGAACTACCATATGACTTAGCAATTCTACTCCTGGGTATATGTCAAAAAAAGACTAAAAACACTAATTTGAAAAGATACATGCACCCCAGTGTTCCTAGCAGCATTATTTGCAATTATCAATATGTGGAAGCAACCTAAGTGTCTATCAACAGATGAATGGATAAAGAAGAATTGGTGTATATACATATATACAATGGAATACTACTCAGCCATAAAAAGGAATGAAATTTTGCCATTTGCAGCACCATGGATGGACTTGGAGGGCATTATGCTAAGTGAAATAAGCCAGTCAGAGAAAGACAAATACTGTATATCACTTCTATGTGGAATCTAAAAAATACAACAAACGAGTGAATATAACAAAAGAGAAGTAGACTCACAGATACAGAGAACAAGCTAGTGGTTACCATTGAGGGGAGAGGCAATACAGGGGTGAGAGAGTAGTAGTACAAACTATTGAGTGTAAGATAGGCTGCAAGGATATGTTGTACAACAACAGGGGATGTATCTAGTATTTTGTAACAACTGTAAATAGAGGATAACCTTTAAAAATTGTATTAAAAAGCACACAAATAATGAGAGACATAAAAAGTAAAAAGTGAAATTGTGAACCTTGTCTGCTTTTTCAGATTCCAGTCTCATTTCACTCTCCAGTTAGCTTTATATCTTTTGAGTAAATAAATACCTAAGAGTTGAGTTGCTGGGGCATATCACATGTCTAGTGATTTTAGGTTGGATCATGGGCATTGTATTAGATATCAAGTGTCTGATTTTCATTCTTTTGCTTTAAAGAATGTTGAGGTTCGTTTTGGATGGCAGTTAAGTTGGAGAGCTTCTTGATCCTTTTGAAGCTTGTTTATGTATTTTTAGGGTAGGTTCAACCTTTACTGTAGACTAGCTTAGCCCTTCTGAGCTCTCTGCTAATGCCCTGGGTCTTTAATGAGGTCTCTTTTATGTGGTTAGAACTGGAATGTCTCTCAGCCGTATATGAACGGTACAGCTTAAAACTCTGGTAGTTATTCTTTGGCTGACCTTGTGGGGTTTCACCATATATATGCATAGCTTAGTATTCAGCAAGACTTAAGGGGAATCCCTTAAGCTCTAGCTTTCTAGAGCTCTTTCTCTGTATCTCTCACCTCTCTTGTACTCTGTTCCACAAATAGCTGCTTCTGCTTCCCTGAACTTTAATCTTTTTCTCCTCAGCTTAACAAGACTGCCATATTATGCTTGTGTCTTCCCACCATACATGGTAGTCTAGAAAGTGACTTCTATCAGAAAACCTTGTTTGTCTCCCTTCACTCAGGATTATAGTCCTGTGCTGCCTGTTATGCAGTGTCTGAATATGGTTGTTTTATATATTTTGCCCAGTTTTTTGTTTGTTTGTTTGTTTCTTGAGGGCTAATTTGGCACCAGTTTTCTGTTAGTATAATAATAACGTGACTGATGACCACCTATGTGTCCATCAGTCAGCTTGAACAATTTTCAGTCTTTTTTCACTGAGTATGTTTTAGCACATTCAAGATATCATAATTTTATTTCATGCCCAAATACTTTCATTATTGATATTCTGGTAAACAATTAGGTTGACTGAAAATGATGAAACAGGAGGTATGGAGTTTGATGAAAGAAACCATCCTGAGCCTTTCCAGAACTATGGTCGGAGAACCAAAGCCTTTTGGTCCAGAATTCACCTAGGATTGCCAGAACTTCCTGGATCAAGCCTAATACATTCCAGAATCATTTTAAAATTTGATAACCTGAGTTGTAAGAGAGTAGATCTTGAAAGTTCTTATCACAAGGGGAAAAAAATTGTAACTGTGAGGTGTTGGATGTTAACTAATCTTATTGTGGTAATCATTTTACAGTGTATACATATTGCAAATCATTTTGTTGTGCACCTTAAGCTCATACAGTGTTCTATGTCAATTACACCTCAAGAAACTGGAAAAAAAAATGTGAAAATCTGGAATGAGATTTTTTTTCATCATCATCAAACACTTATTGTATGCTTTACTATCATTTGTAAGGCACTAGCTATTCCGTTGCTGAAAAGGTATAAGATGCTAATGAAGAGAGACATATTTAAAATTAATGGCAATATGCAATGGCAAATGCCAAGTGAATGAACATCCCTAAAGGTGGTAATAGCATTTCAGGGGAAAATACTTGAGTTGTCAGGGAAAGGTTTGTAGATAAGGAGATTTGAGCTATACTTAGAAGGAAAGATAGGCCTTAGGGTAAGTTATGTTGCTAGGAAAAACACTGTATAGTTAGCTATACTTCTGAAATTCCTGTCCCATTTCCCTGTGTCGTGCACTGCTCGCCCCACCCCCAGCACCACCAAATCCATCAGATTATCTGCTATGTTATTGTTTTCTTTAGCTGGCACTTAAAGTATTTGAGATTTCTTGCACACTAGACTTCGTTGAAATCAGTGCCTGTTGAATTTAATTGCATAGCGACAGTTTTCTGTATCATCTTGTTTAGCCCTCCAAAGCATACTTGACATATATATTAAAGGCAATTTTTTCTCTTTTAAGACTTCTTTGTAATTTTTATGATACATTTTTGAGTACTGTAGTTTGCTTTTTATTTTTATCAATTTAGTGGGAAACTACTCCCTCCTCAAGGCTATGGGAAGTTTGACTAGTAGTTGAGCTACCCCTCATTTCATTTTTCATTGCCCTTTGGGGGCTGTTCATTGACATGAATGCATTGCATTCATTAGAATGGAAAGCTAGGAAACTTTGCTGTTTTTAAAAATAAATTTATGGGGCTTCCCTGGTGGCGCAGTGGTTGAGAGTCCGCCTGCCGATGCAGGGGACGGGGGTTCGTGCCCCGGTCCAGGAAGATCCCACATACCGCAGAGCGGCTGGGTCCGTGAGCCATGGCCGCTGAGCCTGCGCGTCCGGAGCCTGTGCTCCGCAACGGGAGAGGCCACAACAGTGAGAGGCCCGTACCACAAAAAAAAAAAAAAAAATTTATTTTTATTTTTGGCTGTGTTGGGTCTTCATTGCTGTGCGTGGCTTTCTCTAGTTAATGGCGAGTGGGGGCTACTCTTTGTTGCAGTGCACGGGCTTCTCACTGTGGTGTCTTCTCTTGTTGCGGAGCACGGACTCTAGGCACGCGGGCTTCAGTAGTCGTGGCATGCGGGCTCAGTAGTCGTGGCTCTCGGGCTCTAGAGCACATGCTCAGTAGTTGTGGCGCACAGGCTTAGTTGCTCTGCAGCATACGGGATCTTCCCGGACCAGGGCTTGAACCCGTGCCCCCTGTTTTGGCAGGTGGATTCTTAACCACTGGCACCACCAGGGAAGCCTGGAAACTGCTTTTAATTCATGAAAAATACATCAGTAAAACAAAACTCTTAAACTGGCTTAATTTCATTTTCCCTACTTTCTTATGATATTGGACTTAATATTACTACCTCTGATAAATATATAGCAGTTTAGAGATGTGGAGAAGAGAATGGCATTTGAAATTAGAGCCACATGGGTTTCAGTCTGGGCTCTGCTTTTTATAGGCAATAACTTTGGAAAAGCTGCTTGTTCAGTTACTTTCTATGTTTTTGTGCATCTATAAAATGAGAACAATGAGTTAGTACGTTCTTAGTAAGTTGCAGTTGTTGTCTAGGTTGCCTTTTGAATTATTAAACATAATCTGCTTCCACTGGATATTTAAGACAATTTGTGTGTGTTCAGGAAAGAAGGAAATTCAAGTTCACTAAATATATGGATTCTCTTATAACCCATTTATTTCTCTAAGGTCAGTAGTAATGTCCCCTCTTTCATTTCTGATTTTAGTGAGTTGAGTCTTCCTTTCTTTTTTCCTTAGGTTTTTCAATTTTGTTGATGTTTTCAAAGAACTACCTTTGCTTTGCTTGATTTTCTCTATTGTTTTCCCATTCTCTGTTTTTTGTTCATATCTGCTCCAGTCTTTATATGCTTCCTTCTGCTAGTTTTGAGTTAAGTTTGCTCTTTTTCTAGATCCTTTTAAGGTGAAAGTTAGGTTATGGATTTGAGATTTTTCTTCTTTTTTGGTGCAAGCATTTTAGCTGTAAATTTTCCTCTGATCACTGCATTCACTGCCTCCTATGCTGTTTTGTTTTCATTTTCATTAGTCTCAAAGTATTTTCTAATTTTCCTTTTGGTCTTTTCTTTGACCTGTTGGCTGTCTCAGAGGTGTTGTTTAATTTCCACATATTTGTGAATTTTCTAGTTTTCCTTCTGTTATTGCTATCTAGTTTCATTTCATTGTGGTCAGAGAAGATAATTTCAATCTTTTTAAATTTATTGAGGCATTTTGGTGGCCTAACATGTTCTATCCTAGAGAATGTTTCATGTACATTTGCGAAAGAATGTGTATTCTGCTGTTACTGGGTAGAGTTTGGTATACATCTTAGGTCTGAGTGGTTTATAATGTTCAGATTCTCTGTTTCCTTACTAATCTTCTGTCTAGTTGTTCTATGCATTATTGAAAGTGGGGTATTGTCCATTCGTTACTTTAGAACTATTGTCTAGTCGTTACTTTAGAACTATTTCTCCCTTCAGTTGCTTCAGTATTTGCTTCATGTGTTTTGGGACTCTGTTGTTACATGTGTTATCTGTTTATAATTGTTATATCTTCTTGCTGGATTGACACTTTCATCAATATATAATGTCCTTTATCTCTTGTAACAATTTTTGATTTAAAGTATTTTGTCAAATATTACTGTAACCACTAAGCTCTTAGTTATACAATTTGCATGGAGTATCTTTTTTCATCCTTTCACTTTCAACTTATTTGTTTCTTTTGATCTAAACTGAGTTTCTTATAGAAAACTTAGAAATGGAATCATATGGGTTTTTTTGTTTGTTTGTTTGTTTGTTTGTTTGTTTGTTTTTGCAGTACGTGGGCTTCTCACTGCTGTGGCCTCTCCCGTTGCGGAGCACAGGCTCCGGATGCGCAGGCTCAGCGGCCATGGCTCACGGGCCCAGCCGCTCCGCGGCACGTGGGATCCTCCCAGACTGGGGCACGAACCCATGTCCCCTGCATCGGCAGGCGGACTCGCAACCACTGCGCCACCAGGGAAGCCCTGGAATCATATGTTTTTTTAATCTATTCTGACAATGTGTCTTTTAATTGAAGTGTTTAATCCATTTACATTTAAAATAATTGCTGATAAGGAAGAACTTCTGCCATTTTGCTGTTTGCTCTCTGTGTGTCGTATCTTTTTTGTTCCTCAGTTCCTTCATTACTGTCTTCTTTTGTGTTTAATTTTGATTCCTTTTTCATTTCCTTTTCTCTGTATATTTCAGGTTTCTTTAGTGGTTATCTTGGGATTATGTAGCATCTTACACTTACAACAACCTAGATTGGATTAATAACAACTTGGTTTCAGTAACGAAACTATATTCCTCTACATCTTCATCCTTCCCCTTTTATGTTCTTATTGTCACACATTACATCATTATACATTGTGTGCCCATAATGTAGATTTAGAATTATCTTTTCATTCATTAGTCTTTTAAATCATATAGTTAAAAAGGTGGATTTCCAAATCAAAAATACAATATTGGTGGCTTTATATTCACCTATGTAGTTACCTTTACTGGTGTTCTTTATTTTTTTCATATGGCTCTTGATTACTGTTTAGTGTTCTCTCATTTCAGCCTGAAGGACTCCCTTTAGTGTTTCTTGTAGTTCAGATCTGCTTGTGACAAAATCCCTCAACTTTTGTTTATCTGAAAATCTCTTAATTTCTCCTTTATTTTTGAAGGATAGTTTTTCTATTTAAAGAATTCTTAGTTAACTCTTTTTTTGTCTTCCAGCATTTGCATTGTCATCCCACTGCCCCTGTCCTCCACGGTTTCTGATGAGAAATTGGCTGCTAATGTTATTGAGGATCCCTTGTATATGAAGAGTCACTTCTCTTGTTGCTTTCAAGGTTCTCTTTGTCTTTCAGTAGTTTGAATACGATGTATCTTGGTATGGATCTTTTTGAATTTATCCTTCTTGGGAGTTTGCTAAGCTTCTTGGATGGTTAGATTCATGTTTCTATTAGATTTGGGACATTTTCAACCATTATTTCTTCAAATATTCTTCCTGCCTCTTCCTCTTACCTTGCCTTTGGGACTCCCATTATATTTATGTTGGTATGTAGGGTGGTATCCCACAGTCTCTTAAGCTGTGTTCATTTTTCTTCATTCTTTTTTCTTCCTGCTCCTCAGACTACATAGTTAATAAAATCACTCATGAATAATAATCACAAACTATTAATTTGTTGGGTTTTACTGGACCACAGTCTAACAACTCCCAGTTATTTGATGTGGTATACAGTTGACCCTTGAACAACATGGGTTTGAACTGTGCAGCTCCGCTTATGCAGGTTTTTTTTTTTTTTAGTAAACACAAATAGTACAACATGATGCATGGTTGGTAGAATCTGTGAATGCAGAACCACAGATAAAGAGGACTGACTGTGGGACTTGATCATCAGCAGATTTTGGTATGCATGGTGGGTCCTGAAAACAATCCCCTGCACACACCAAGGGACAGCTGTACTGTTTAAGTCAGCATAGGCTAAGTCCCTGCGGTAGAGGATAAAAGCAGAGCATTGTGTACCAAGTGTTGGCTCTTTAAAGTCTCTGCCCAGAAATGACAAAAGTCACTTCCCTTTGTGTTTTATAGGCCAAAGTAAGTCACATGGCCATACCTAATTTTAAGTGGTGAGGAAAGCACAGTTCTATGTACCCAAGAATGAAGAATATATTATGTTTCAATAGCTTGAATGACAACCAGGTATGCATACAATGTGATTGTATCTGTCTGTCTCTGAGAAGTCTCTGTTAATGACTGGGAACTATAATTCTCAATATGTTTTTATCATATCCCTTCATAAAAGCTTATGATAAAATTGTCTGAAAAGACATTTCTACTGCCACTGCTAGTAGATGCCTTTGTGTACTCTTATTAACAGTCTCCTAATTAATTTACAGACTGCTCCCTCCCCACTCTATCACCAATCCATTCTTTAGCATTCATTGTAATATTTCTTTATGTACACAAAGGTTATTATTAGTCTCTTTAACTCTAGTAGTTTTCAGTTTAACTCCTTCACTTACTAGCTCTGTGACCATAAACAAAATTCTTAATAATAAACTGAAGCTTCAGTTTCTTTTCTGGAAAAATACAGATAATAACGCCTGACTCAAAGGATTATAATCAATCAGTTGACATAATGTGTGCAGAACGTTTTGTACACTCATACTTGGTAACTGCTCAATTTATTGCTTTTTTTCTTCCTGGCATTCAGTGCTCTTCATAGTTTGGCTCTCCCTTACAAAAATCTGATGCAATACTCTCAAATTACTGTTGAACTATAAGCAATAATATTTTTGATCAGAAAGTTAGATTTTTTTGTTAATGTAATTTTTAACAGTTTACTGCATTTTAGTATGTTTGGAGGAAGGGGTGGAAATTATACTGTGAAGTTTATCTCCTAATTTTATAATGGAAGTCATTAAGTCAGGATTTACTTAAATTTGCTATAAAATTCTTACAATACTTTGAGCTCTAATAAATGATAGTATTTATATAAAGGAAAATAGTTTCCAGTTTCAAGATGGGTAATGAGGTTTCCACCTTTTTCTTGAAAATCACCAACAGAACAAAAAGTTGAAATACTGTTTTCATCTTTAATGAGAGCTGGAGGTATCTCTAACCCATGACCTAAAAATTGGATGAGAAAAAATAGATGTCTTAGGAAGAATATCAAACCCGAGAGCCTAAGGTTACATATATGATATTGATGAAAAGCAACTTGTTTGATCTGCAAAACCCTAGAATGGCTCAGGCACTAGTACCACAGAATATAGGAGTGAACCAGGGGCCATAAATGGGGATTGTTTCAAAAATCTGAATAAGGAATAGGATTTCTATGTTCTCACCTCACAGGAGACAGGATGTCTGATTAAACCAGAGGGATTCCAGACACAGAGTAGGGCAAGGATGAGATGCTAAACTGAAGATGGGGACTAAGTGAAAGTTGTACTGAACAATAGGATGTCAAGCTTTCTTCCCCTGCTTGGCTCCAGACTTCTGGCTTCTGTACTTGATTGAGGGATTCTTCCTAGGGAAACTAAATCACTCCAGATGAATGACCCAACAGCCTCTCATATTGGAAGACCTCAAACAAAAATGCCTCCCCTGAGGTCCACCAGTTGACAACCCAACTTGAACACATAGAGCTTATAATTAGTTTTTTCTCATTAACCTCTTGAACATGAAGAAAGATGTTATCCATCTTAGGAAAGTTTCTAACGTAAAATAGAGACACCCAACAGAAAAAAGGAAACTCAGAGGAAATAGGCAATACAGGGAACAAAAACACTTAGGGGAAATGAAAATTAACCACCTTAAACAGGTATTGCCTAATTAAAAAAAAATTGGTGCTATAAGAAAAAAGGGGAGGTGGGTTTGAGAAAGTTCCTGGAATGAAAAGTATGATAGCAGAAATTAAAAATTCAATAAAAGCATTAAAAGAAACATTTGACAGACCCTCCCAGGATATAGAACAGTGGCAGAAGAAATGTCTTTTCAGACAACTTTATCGTAGTCTTTTTTGAAGGAACAAACATTCATTCAAGTGTCATAATAAAATAGAGACATTTCAGACTTGAGAGTTCTAAGTTTACTTCTCACGCACCTTTCTAGGAAGCCCCAAGAATATGTGAACCGAGGAAGATACAGGATCTATAAAATAAAGGGTTCAACTTAGGAAAGAAGCAAAGAAATCATAAGGATGATGACAAAGTAAATATCATGTTGATAGCTGTGCATTAGACTTAGTAGGGCATTGGGCATAAAGAGGGATGCCTCCAAGGGCAGAGGGGAAATGGAAATGATAAACTATGTAGCAGGTTTGACCACATAGAAGACTATATTGAGAATTGTTTTGTCAGAGCTATTAAGGAGTATGAGATGACTTAGGTATAAGTTTAAAGAAAACCAAGCAAATGAAAGCATGTGGAAAATTATCAAGTTATTTAAGGAAAGATTACTGAACACTTGACCCAGAAGTGAAAAATATTTATGTAATCATCATAATGAAAACAGTTTGGTATAATTATGTTGGGAGGATGGGAAAAAATGGGTAAATGAGAATAAAAAGTTAATGTCTAAAATTAATGATGTTAAAGCAGTGTAAACACATGGTTTAAAAAATACGCAGGTAAATAGAAGAAGATAACAGCTCAAAGAATTCAAGCTGGTTGCCTCCTCACTGAAAGAAGACTACTTCAGTAGTTATTTTTGTTTGTCATAAGCCTTCTAGCACTGTTTGACTATTTATGTGTATGTATTACTTTGAATAATAACTTTAAAACTAGATGTACATGGAGAACATCTCAGAAAATTCATCACAGTGTTTCGTGTGGTTAGCAATTCAGATATGACTCCTGTAAACTAATAGCTCATGGTGTCCTTTTAAGGGTTGTCATATCAAACATACTAATTGAACATGAACATGTTTGGTTAAACATTAGCCAATTTAGCCATTCAGACACGTAGAAGGAATCAAATATTCCAGGTCATGGCAGTAGCAGAGCAGGATAGTAATAAAGCACCACCAGGTTTCTGTATGGAAAGTAATCTAAAACTAATAAGTAAGCATCCAAATAATTTTCTGAGCATCCAAATAATTTTCACAAAGCTAGGAACCTTAACTTGTTAGATTCTTTGCACTTAGTTTTAATAGTATTGACAAATTGGTTTCTAGGATTGTAGGTGATGAGAAGGAAAGATGATGTAGGCAGGCTAATTGTTGCCTAGAGTAAGTGATAGCTGATAGTAAGAGAAGAGACAGATAGCTGTTAAATTCTAGCACAAGCATTGAGAAAGAATGGTCCAATGCCCTATGGATATAAAGATTCCAAAACAGCTTTATAGTCCTTTTGAGGGCTTGTATGTGACAGCTCAATTATGTTGGCATTGACCTAGCCACTCTAGTGTAGCCATTTAGTGCCAAGGAGTTTTTGAATTTACCCATTTTGCCACTTAATGTAAAACATCTCCTAATTGCATCCCTGAATCTGACCTTAAGTCTGATACATACCTACCTAAAGGATAGGAATTAAGAATGAGGTGTGGAGCAAGGGAAGATGAGGTGACGATTTGGATCACTTCGGACATGCACTGTATAATAGAACGATATATAAGTTTCGTAGTTGCTCAACTCAGAAAGGGCTGTCAGTCATTTTAAATGTCTGTTGGTTCCCTTGAGAATTAACTTCTGTCTTTACTGTTTTTTTCCCAAAGATTCTTTGCTCTTCTCCCTCTTCTCCCTCCATTCCCACTCTCCCAAATATAAGTTACACTGGTCAGACACATTTATTTCTAATTGATAGATATGTCTGCTATAGTGGAATTTAAGTATGTTTTTCATTTGAGAACCTAAAGGATGAACACCTGATTTTTACGTTTGATTGTGTTACTTTATTTGATTGGCTATTAGTCACAGAGTGGAGGAGAATTCAGTATCTTTCTCTTTAATCCTGCGTATTTGCTTTTTTTTTTAGAGGAAGTCCACAAGTGAAGGGGACACCCCATTTTAAGGAAGAACAGTGTGCTCCAGCATTAAATTTAGAGATGAGGAAAATATTGGATTTGCAAGCACCCATCATGAGGTACAGTACTTTGGTTAAATTTAGCATTTTGTGATGACAATATACAGTGTAGTTTGTTAATCGCATGAGCAGTAAGAAAGTTGATTTTATTTCTTTCATTGAGGATCATTTTTTTTAGTCCTAAAAATTCTTGATTAGCCCTTATAAAAAATGTAAAGTTTGGGCTTCCCAGGTGGCGCAGTGGTTGAGAGTCCGCCTGCCGATGCAGGGGACACAGGTTCGTGCCCCGGTCCGGGAAGATCCCACATGCCGCGGAGTGGCTGGGCCCGTGAGCCATGGCCGCTGAGCCTGTGCGTCCGGAGCCTGTGCTCCGCAACGGGAGAGGCCACAACAGTGAGAGGCCCGCGTACCACACACACACACACACAAAAAAAATAAAGTTTTACAGATGGTACATTATTATACTTAAATTACTGTAATAAAGCCCACAATTTGGGTATACCAACTGTAATTTTATTTAGAAATTTATATTTTTTGATAAGATCTAGAATTGTTTGAATGGTATAACGTAGTACATGTTACTTAAAAAGATACTCATATGCATTTGTAAAAACACTGAGGCACTTTTTCTTTTCTTTTTTTTTTTTGCGGTACGCGGGCCTCTCACTGTTGTGGCCTCTCCCGTTGCGGAGCACAGGCTCCAGACGCGCAGGTTCAGTGGCCATGGCTTATGGGCCTAGCCGCTCCACAGCATGTGGGATCTTCCCGGACCGGGGCACGAACCCGTGTTCCCTAAATTGGCAGGCGGACTCTCAACCACTGCGCCACCAGGGAAGCCCAAGGGCACTTTTTCTTGAAAAAACTTCCCAAATATGTTGCTGGGTTAAAAAAGGTGAGGAATACTGTACATAAAAATGCTACTATTTTATTTTAAAGCGAGCTGGTGGTGGTAATTTATGTGTTGTTCTGGAAGAATACGTAAGAAACTGGGCATGAGAACTGAGTGGCTAGGGGGACAGTTTTGGGAAAAAGACTTTCTACTATGTAGTCTTATTAGGTGTTGACCTATATGGATACAATATGTGAATATATTCAACTATCTGAATGTAATACATATGTTTCTTAAATTCTTCTGATTCACAGTTCTAACGAAAGGCTTCCTTCATCATTTCTCTTGTTAGAATACAGTACAGATACTAGAACATTTTAAATAGAATAGTATACAAGTGGCTGGCTATTGTCTTGCCTTGTTTAATCTATCTTTTTTTTAAGTCTCCTCAGAGAAAAAGAATGCCTTTTTGTTGTTGTTTTTATTTGTTTAAATGTGATCAGGGCTACAGGAGATTGAGTTCAGGTTACTCTTTATCTCAGATTTTATTTCAGAATAGAGATCCTTTTCAAGAGTGTAACTTGTGTAAGGAATTTTGAATGTCTGGGTTCCAAGCTGGATGGAACTGTACAAGTATGGCTTTCTACCTCCACCTGGTGGCAAAAACTATGTGGTTCATGGATATGGGATAGAAAAAGAACCTTTAAAAAAAGAATTCCTGCTGTCTTGTACAAGTTTAACTTGTCAGGTGCTAGTTTTTAATCTACTAATTTAGATGATTGGAAATCTCTCATTTTCTCTCAGAACTTCAGTAAAATAATTGCATTTCAGAGCAGTGTTATTATTTAGCACCTGTAACATGTACCTCCTGGAAATTTGATTGGAGAATTCCTATATACTTCTGAATTGAGTGAGGGAGCATGAAACTTGGCCTTTAAATCAACTGTTTTCCCTCCCACTACCAAACATTAGTCAAATAAAGTTAGGGACAATGATGATGCTGTTGCTTATAGGCGTAAGATTGCAAGAGTCTGCCATCTTTTAATTTTTGATTGAAGAAAGAATTGGATTAATGTTAAGCATCTACACCTTGTTATTAATTGAGGATAGAGAATATATAGAAAGTTAAAAAGTACTGGGACTTCCCAGTGGTGCAGTGGTTAAGAATTCGCCTCCCAGTGCGGAGGATGCGGTTTGATCCCTGGCCAGGGAACTAGATCCCACATGCATGCCGCAACTAGGAGTTCTCATGCCACAACTAAGGAGCCCGCCGGCTGCAACTAAGACTCAGCACAACCAAAAATAAATTAATTAATTAAATAAAAAATTTTTTAAAAGAAAAAAGTACTGATATAATTTATAATTAAAACTCTTAGTCTATTTGTAACTAATACTAATAAATACTACAGTTTATTATCTTCCTTCTTCCCAGGCACTTAGAAAGACCCATGTAGTATATATAGTATCTAATGTTAATTAGGTATTAAACATATTTACATATTTGAGAATCGGTAATTATGAATTATTCATTTTATATTAAGAATATTTGATTAATCAGATTCCAAAATCCTATTATTCACCTCCCCAAATCCTATTATTCTACATCTAAGGTCCTAAATTAAACAACAGCAATAACAAACACCTCTGGTATACCACATAGCTGTTAATAAAGCCCATATAAGTCAGTGATTGTAGAGGCTCTCTAAGGGCATAACTTAGAGTATCTTTATGTGTATTTTGTGTGTACTTACACGCAGGGGTGATTTTCAATAAAAATCAGTACAACATATGAAGACATAGGATATAAATTATTGGTACAGGGTCCTAACATCTCCCAGGTAGCAAGAATTAATCCTTTAGTTCTTAAATCTTTGTGAGAATGGGAATCGGTGGGGACAGACCTGTGGGTGACTTGAAACAAGGCCTATTTACTAAACTTCATGGAAATATTCAGTACTTTAACATCTGATATCAGCCTTTAATTGAAAGTTTGTTTACTTTCAATTAAACGAGGAGGATCTATTTTTTATAGATTGTTTATCATTTTTGTCACAGTTATTTGTTAATTCCAACGTCAGGATTGTTTATGAGTCTATTTACATTGATGGATTTTTCTCGACTCTGGGTCACATTTTCCTGTTTATTCAGACATCTGGTCATTTTTTATCACAGTACTGTGGATGATGATGATGTAGAGATTCTGAATTCTGTTAACTTTGTCAGAGGAGTGTTGAGTTTTGCCTAGCAGGCAATTAAATTACTGGAGGGTAACCTTGATCTTGTTCCTAATCGTCATATGTAGTGATTCTTCCAGGGAGATACAAGCTGGGGAGAGGGAGAATGTGGTTTGAAAAAACCGAGGCTGACTCCTGCTGAATGAAAATCACTGGTAAACCAATGACTCCACTAAATTGCCTCTCTTGTATCAGGTCTAAAACAAAGTTTTTATATTCTAGCCACCACATGCTACACAGAAATTTTACCACTAAAATATAAATTTGAAGTAAAAGAATATATAATATTTTAAAAGATGAACTTTTGTTAAACTGGGAATTGTAGTTGACTGCAAATGCTCTGAAGTTCAAGAGATGGAGCTCAGTAAGGGGACATGTTATTCTTATCTTTTTTAATATTTTTATAGTTGGGAAGAAAGTACAGTAAATTCTTCATTATCTGAAATATATGGTGGAATAAGTCATTGAACTCAACTTTCCAAAGAATTAAAAGTTAAAGAAAACATTAAAAATGTTCTTTTCACCATTATGGATTAAAATATTTCTGAAATAGACTCTTCTTAAGTATGAAAGGAAATTTAACAGTACATAATAGAGTATATAAATAGACATTACATTTTTCATTCTTTCTTATACTTAAATTTTTTTTTTACAGCATTTGATACTCTTGAGTACCCTTTCTTAAGTCCATCTTATTCCCTTGGCTTTCTTGATAGCAGTTTCCACTGGTTCTCTTTCTTTCTCTCTGCCATTATCTTTGTAGCCTCACTTTTGGATTCCCCTTCCCTCTTGACCTTCCTCCCACAAACATTTGGTACCATATGTAACTAACACTGCCCTAGGGGCTTGGCATTATAGGAGTAAACAAATTAGGCATTTATTGCCATGCAGTTGTAATTGTTAAATCTCTTTGCAAGTATCAATAAGTGCTGAGATCATACTACATAATTACTTTTCACTACTTAGTCAACTGAGAGGTCTTCTGCAGGGAGAAACTGTATTTTGTTCACCTCTGAATCTCCAGCCCAGCATAGTGCCTGTCACAGAGCTCAGGCTTAATTAAATGTTTGTTGAATGGTTGCACAATGTGAGATTCTTTGATACCCTAGAAATACTGTGGTCTAGAACTATGCTCTCCACTACAGTAGCCACTAGTCAAATGAAGTGATTTAAATGTAAATTACAGATAAACAGAATTAAAAATTTAGGTCTTCTGTCACACTAGCCATGTTACAAGTGTACAATCACCGCATGTGGCTAATGGCTACCGTGTTGGATAGATAGTACAGGTACAGAACGTTTCCATTACTGGTGAAAGTTCTGTTGGACAGGATTAGAGGATTGTTACCTCTACACTCCATGTCTCCGGATTGTCATTCTGTCATTAGTTCTTTTCATGGTTTCTCTGTCTCTTTCCTTTCTTGTCAGCCGTCACTTATTCTTCCATCTTCTAACCTGCTGTTTCAGTACGTCTAGTTTTTAAACATAATTCATCAGGTTTGTGACTACAGCAATGCGTGGTCTTTCATTTTTTTCAGAATTTCTGATTCTAGATTGAATTATATATAGATAAAGCTGATATATAGCTAAATTGTAGATAAATGGCAGTTTTGTAAGTGGTTTTATGATCTTGGCATGAATATTCTCCAGAGCAGTTATACTCATATTCGTTGCTTTCCCAATATGCTTTTCTTAAAAGGAAATTGATTCTAAATTGCTTACTTCTCTACAGTTTGCAGTCTGTGCTGGAAGATCTCCTGGTTGCTACTTCTGATGGACTTCTTCATCTTATTCACTGGGAAGGAATGACAAATGGGAGGAAAGCTATTAATCTTTGTACAGTACCCTTTTCAGTAGACCTCCAGTCATCTAGAGGTAGTTACACTTTTTTCATGAGACAGAACCAGATGTTTGATATTTTATATAAACTAGTTAGATATTTTTTATGGATGAACATTGGTTTTTCTACTTTGGAATTAATTATGCGAGGGAGGAGGGTGTGTGTGTGTGTGTATGTGAGAGAGAGAGAGAGAGAGAGAGAGAGAGAAGGAAGGAGTAGTTCAATTGTTTAGTGTTGTTAGGTCATTATGTTTGCCCTTTTAACTGTCCTTATATGGTCTGCAAGCAAAAATATAAGGGAATTAATTTACTATATTTATATTCATATTTCATGTACTTTTTTTTTCATCAGCAGGTTCATTCCTGGGCTTTGCAGATGTGCACATTAGAGACATGGAATACTGTGCCACACTTGATGGGTTTGCTGTTGTGTTTAATGATGGTAAAGTTGGATTTATCACACCAGTGTCAAGTAGATTTACTGCAGAGGTATGACTTATTTACTTGGAATGTTTATTTTTTAATTTTGTATTTATTAATTTTAGTCTTTATTAAACCCCTCCCCTATTTTCCTTATTTAAGATTTTAGGGGTTGTTAATTTTTTAATCAAAACTATACATATAAATAGTGTAAGTAGACAATTCTGTTGACGTGTTAATGAAAAATGATAGTTCCTTTCCTCCTGCTTGTTCTCTTCATGCCGTTTTCATTCTCAGAGGCAACTACTTTTTATTCCTTCACTGGTGATTTTGCTATTTATCTCCACTGCTCTGAGTATTTCCTGTAATTTTTAGTTTTTAGGCTGTGTTCATTGACTTTCCATTGTGGAAAATGACCATGTGCTTCCCTCTTCCCTGTTCCCCCACCCCATCTGTAAGTTCTTCCCATCTTTCCAATATAGTTATTGTGATTTTGATTATATTAGTATCCATTTCATCTTCTTGAATAAATTTCTCTTGGAGCCTTCTGGACGATTGCTTACTCTACATACCTATTTAACACAGTTGCATTTTTAGGCTGTCCATCATTATCATCCTGTGGATTTCCTATATTCCTTTATTTTTAGATCCTTTCAGAGTTAATGGTTAATTAATATTTGATTCATTAATATATGAATTTGGTTGCTGTGACAGAGACCCAGAATAAGAATTTGGATTCACTGAAGGCTGTGTGGGCTTTGGTGGGTTTGGTTGACTGTGCTCTTCATCATAGGGTGAGCTAACTGGGTTATTTCTTTTCCTCCCTGCTCCATATCCAGTGTCTGTTGAAGAGTCCTGCAGTCTTTCTCAGAGAATACGTACCTGGCTGGCCCAGTATTTTGGGATTTGAGTTATGGAAGAGTTAGACTAGAGGGTCCAAATTCAGGATGTAAACTCCCATGTATCCCTATTTTTGGTGTGGTCTAGAGACCACTGAGATTTTTTTTGTTTTTCTCTAAAGAAAAACTCCAGTTTTCTATTGGAGTGGAGGTGGGATATTTCTTAGCTGCTCAGACTGGGAGGTAGGCAGTCCCAGCTACTGATTAAACAGGCTTTAAACCAATCCTACTGCTTTTAGTTCAGCTTTTGAGAGACATTTAAATTCCCAGGCCTTTTGTGTACCTTACAATGTAAATGTGGCTGTTTTTCAACATCATTACTGCTAGTTAAGGATTCTACTCATCCACTTGCTTCCCAGCTTCCAGAATTTTCTCATACCACCTCCTCTCCCATTCTTTGTCCTTGCCAGCATACGCTTTTTGAAAAAAATCTTTTCTGTTATAAAAGTTGGGTTTTAGGAGTCGGAGAAGCTAAATATTCATGTTCAGTCTGTTTAATGGAAAGGATTTTAAGTTTTCAAGGGCATATTTTTCTATATGGTATCAGCTTTCTGTCTGATTTATTTCACTCAGCATAATGCCCTCAAGGTCCATCTATGCTGTTGCAAAAGGCAAGATTTCTTTCTTCTTTATGGCTAAATAATATAGTTGACCCTTGAACAACATAGGTTTGAACTGTGCAGGTCCACCCACATCTGGGTTTTTTTCAGTAAATACACACTACAATACTCTACAATCTGCGATTGATTGAATCAACAGATGCGGAACCATCTGGAGGGCCAACTGTAAAGTTGTATGTGCCGGGGGTAGGTGCCCCTAACCGCCATGTTGTAAGGGTCACCTGTATATTCGTGTGTGTGTGTGTGTGTGTGTGTGTGTGTACCAAATTTTCTTTATCCATTCATCCATCAGTGGGCACTTAGATGTTTCCATATATTGGCTATTGTAAATAATGCTGCATTGAAAATGGGGGTACAGTTGTCTTTTCAAGTTAGTGTTTTCTTTTCTTCTTCTTTTTTTTTTGGATAAATACCCAGAAGTGGAATTGTTGGATTATATGGTTGTTCTAACTTTACTTTTTTGAGGAAGTTCCATACTGTTTTCTGTAGTGGCATACCAATGTACATTCCCATCAACAGTGCACAAGGGTTCCCTTTTCTCCACATCCTCCCAACACTTATTATTTCTTGTCTTTTTGATAATAGCCATTCTGACAGGTATGAGGTGATACCTCATTGTGGTTTTGATTTGCATTTCCCTGGTGTTAGTGATGTTGAACATCTTGTCAGGTACTTTTTGGCTGTCTGTGTGTTCTTTGGAGAAATGTCTATGCAGATCATCTGCCCATTTTTTAATCAGAATTTTTTTGCTATTAAATGTATGAGTTTTTTATATATTTTGGATACAATCTTTTCTCACATATATGATTTGCAAATATTTTCTCCCATTCAGTAGATTGCCTCTTCATTTTGTTGACATATGTTTGGGATTTAAATGTTTTTACTGAAAACAAAAATATTAGAGCTGGAAAGTGAGTGACTCATTTCTGAATATCAGCTTGTATTAGTATCTGGTTAAAGAAAGTTTTCTAGTAAATTAAGGACTTAAAATAATGAAAAGTAGATGAAACATTATTAAATAAGTTATAAGTAGAAAATATAAATTACAAGAAAATAATACATATCTATTACTGGTAATTGGGAAATACACTAATGCCATATTTATATCAGACATTATTTAAGCGCTTTATAAAAATCCTGTTTGGCGCTGCTTTTTTTTTTTTTTTTGGCTGTGCCGAACAGTAATGCGGGATCTTAGTTCCCTGACCAGGGATCGAACCCACGCCCCCTGCAGTGGAAGCGTGGAGTCTTAACCACTGGGCTGCCAGGGAAGTCCCCTGTTTGGCACTGTTTAATACAGTTAGCAAATGTATTAAAATATGTCAGATTATGCCACTCCTCTGCTCAGAACCCTTCAGTAGGACAAGATATTTAGGACAAAACCTGCTGAGGACAACTAAAAGAGCTGGAGGAAAAATATTTTTTGAATGTGCTTAACGGCTTTGGAGAGCTAAAAAGAAAAGAGCTAACAAGACTGGTTAGGGGAGGCCAGAGGCCCAGTGAGCTAAAAGCCCAGTGTTTGACATGACAATGAGAATGAACAAACAAGGCTGTATGCAACACATGGATGAATCTCACAAACATGTTTAGTGGAAGCGGCTAGACACAAAAGAGTACATGCTATGATTCTATTTTACATAAAATTGAAGGAAAACAAAAAACATAGGCAGCTCTGAATCAGTTCTGTGTGGACGCATGTTTAAGTGTTAATGGTTTAAAGGAAAAGAAGGAAGTGATTACTATGTAAGTCTGGATGTTGTTTCTTTTGTGGTAGAGGTGAGGATAATACTGATCAGGAGTGACACTGTTGGGGGACTTGTGGGTACTGGTAATTCCTAGCCTGAGTGGTAATTTCACAAGTGTTTACTTTGTGATATTATTGTGATGTACATTTCTGCTTTTGTATTTTTCTCTAATGTATTATAATTCATAATAGAAAGGGTTAAAAAAAATTAAAGACACTCCAAATGGCTCCCCATATATGAATTGGAGAAAAAGCCAAAGTTCTTATGGTGACTTTCAAAGCCCTATAAATCTGGCCCCCTATTTCATCTGTTACCTCATTTATTCCTTCTCCTTCCCCCATTCCACTCCACTCCACTCCATCTGCACAGGCCTCTTTGATGTTCTTTGAACATGCCAGAAATGCTACTGTGACAGGGCCTTTCTACTGCTGTATCTCCTAAAGTACTTTCCTCAAGAGGCACCTTCATAGGGAAGACCTTTTAATATTGCATCCTTCCCCCATATACTCTCTTTTCCTTAATTATTTTATTATTTTTTTCTGTAACATTTACTAACCTCCCACGTGATACTGTACAATTTTTTAAACTTGTCAGTCTCTTAACAGATGTAAAGCAGGGATATAGCTAGGGATTTTGATATGTTTGAATACCTGCAGTATCCTTGGCACCTAGAGCAGTACCTGGTGAATAGTAGGCACCTGGAAAATTTTTGTTACAGGGATGAATAAACGAATTTCAGTCTACGCAGCTGTCCAAAGAAATAGTGCTCAATGCTGTCTTTGCCATTTTAGTTAACTAAAATAATGTCTAGTTTTATTATTAAAACTGAAGAATAAATAAAATTCCTACAAAAAAGTAAATATTCCATATTTAGATAGTAGATTCTATAGTTTATTTAGGAATTAAATAAAATCTATAGTATTATGTATCAAACAGTTTAATTATATTGGATCATCTAATTTTACTATCGTGATAATCCAGAAATAAAGTGCTGTATTGTAGTGTGCTGATTTTTGTGCTTACTAAACTAACAGTCATCATGACCTTTGCCTTAGAAATTTATGATCTAGGATGCCCTTGATTTGACAAATAAAAACAGACAAGGGAGCTGAATCTATTCTGTGTCTGTATTCAGAATTAAGTAGCATATAAAGCTTAATAATAATATCATTCATTTATTGAAGCTTAATTTGTTGAATTCCAGGCATTGTATTAAGTGGGTTACTTATATGTAAGTTCTCATTTAATTTTCAAAACACTCTAAGAGGTAATTTACAGATAAGAAAACTGAAGCTTGGAAAGGTCAAATAATCATTTTAGCAAGTCAGGGGTAGATCTGAGATGTTATGTCAGGCTGCCAGTTACCATGTGACTAACCACTGTACTATAAAGCAAAGGAGTAATAGAGAATAGTAAGCAATTGACAAATCATTAATCACTTCTAAAGGATAGACGAAATAAAATCAACCATTTTCGATTGATCAGAAAAGTTCAACACTATGTGCTAGGTGACAAGAATAATAATAGTGAGCAAATTAGATGCAGTTTCTACCATCAAGAGGTTTACATTTTAATAGGAAAGTCGTCTTCATTTAATTTGAATTTATATGTCAGTTATCCATTTTTTAGTGTTTATGTATAGATTAGCACTGGACTGAGCTTATTTGGGAATATTTATTGAACCAGTTAATGAAATTGAGGTTTTTAAGGGAGAAAATCCAGATGGTAGTTCTGATGGGATGTTTTCCTATCCAGATCAAACCATATAAAGAGCCATATAAAGCCTTATAAAACTGTGTTTATTGAAGGAGAATTATATTGATAAAAGTATATTTGGGGAACATGCTTTAAATCTTAACTATTTTTCTTAATTTTAGCAGCTTCATGGAGTTTGGCCACAAGACGTTGTTGATGGAACTTGTGTAGCAGTAAATAACAAGTATCGACTGATGGCGTTTGGCTGTGCGAGGTAATTGATATAGATGTCTGCATTTTAAGAGTTACTGCCAAAAATAATGGGTTTTTTTTAAACCATAAGATATTCTTAACACACTTATGAACTTTATTGTGCCTTTCATAATTTATGAATCAGCCTTAATATAAAATTTAAAAGCATTTTAATAGATTGAAGCAAACAAATCTAAAGGGCAGATTTTGGAGATTGGGTGTTTAAGTTTGTAAAAGTGAGCTTTTTTTCAGTGGTAGGAAATTGAGTCACAAGTTAAGAAGATTAAATCAGTTAAAATTTAGGTTCCTTATTGTTTAAAAGAAGATCAGGAAGAATGTTTTCCTTTTTTGGAAACAATCCTTTCTTTTTAAGACATCAGTGTTGACTTGCCTTTGAATTAGTGGGTGTGCCTTAGTTAACAAGCAAATTAAAAGCTTATACATAAAATCAGTTTCTTGCTTTAATTCAAATAATTCAGGTTTTAGAAGTAAAACTGAATACACATTATTCATTCAACAAATATATTTGTGTCTGCCATGTGCCAGGCACCATTCAAAGCACTTGGGATACATTAGAAAACAACAAATATACCTGACTTTTTTGAGCTTTATGTTTTAACTCAAATAAAAAGATTATATCAGGGCTTCCCTGGTGGCACAGTGGTTGAGAGTCCGCCTGCCGATGCAGGGGACACGGGTTCGTGCCCCGGTCCGGGAAGATCCCACATGCCGCGGAGCGCCTGGGCCCGTGAGCCATGGCCGCTGAGCCTGCGCGTCCGGAGCCTGTGCTCCGCAACGGGAGAGGCCACAACAGTGAGAGGCCCGCGTACCGCAAAAAAAAAAAAAAGATTATATCAGATGCTGAGAGTAATGCCTTAAAATGTGTATAGTGCTTTTTAGTTTTCAAAACTCTTTCTTAAATATAAAATTCCATTTTGACCTCAAAATGTGACTTAGTGGTTCTGTAGAACATAATATCTAATATAGTTTCCAGCTACATCAAGGTAAGAATCAAAATATTTCTATCAGTATAAGTAATACACTGATAGTGTTATAAATCACTGCCTTCATTACACTGTCAGTAATCTGTTTGTGAAGTAGGAAATCCTTATCCTCAACACATTGCTTCTCACTGAGGAGATAAATGTAGAAAGTAAATTTAACTTAGTGTAAGGAGAAAAGGGAAGCGTATTTTTCTTCATCATCATGGATTTGATTTGGTCACATTTTGTTTAGAATTTTTAAATCTATGTTTATGAGTACAGTTTGCTATAGTTTTTTTTTTTTTTTTCCTCTCTCCTGGTTAACCAAGGTTATGCTTGTCTCATAAGACAAGTTGAGGAAGGATTTCTCTCTTTCCCTACTTTGTTCATCTTTGAGTGTGTGGCTGAATTTGTCAGTGAAGCCACCTGAGCCTAGAATTTTCTTGATTACTAATTCAATTCAGTTTTAAAATAGACTGAAGAAGATTTAGATTTTTTGTCTCTTTAGTCATTTTGGCAGGTTGTATTTTTCTAGGAATTGGTTTCTTTCATATACACGGTCAAATTTATTGGCATAGAGTTTATAATATCCTTTTTAACTTTCATATTGTAAAATAAAAACAGGAAAGTGCATAATCCAAATATTCACAGTTTTACAAATAATTATAATACATACATCCATCTTTTCACAATTCAGTCAAGAAATAGAACATTGCCAGCCAATATAAGTTTTACTCCTGCCACTTTCTAATCATGACTCCCATCCCCTCCTTAACACTTAAAGGTAACCAATTTTGTCTTTCATGATAATCATTTCCTTTTTTTTTTTTTTTTTTTTTACAGTTTTACCACTCACGTATGCATTCCTAAAAAGCATAATTTAGTTTTACCGAATCTTGAACTTTATATGAATAGAATCATATTCTATGTTTTGTGTCTTGATTCTTTCAGTCAACATTGTGAATTCATCTTATTTGCCAGTAACTGAAATCATTTATTTGGGCTTGATTTATAAGTAGTGTTTTGGTGTATGAATATATCATAATTTATCTGATTTCCTGTTAAAGGACATTTACATTATTTCTTGGTTTCCAAAAAAGGAGACATTCTCTTACATAAATGCATCGTCTTTAGTCAAACACATGGGAAAATTAATGATAAATCCCCAATAAGATCTAATACTGAATTCATATTCAGACTAACCCAGTTGTCACCAAATTTCCTTTATCTCTTTTGTTTCAATCAGAATCATTCAAAATTCATGAATTATATTTGGTTATTATTTCTCTTTAGTTACCTTTTGCCTATAAAAATCCTTGTATCTTTTTTCTTATTTTTATGACTTAACTTTTCTTTGAGTCTAGGTCAGTTGTTTATAGAATATCCTACATTCTAAATGTGTCTCATTGTTTTCTCATAATGGCATTTAATTAGTTTCTGGAACACCTGTTTGAACCTTGAAGGTGGTTCTTATTGAGCCAGTATAGTCAAATGAGTAGGAAGCTCACATCAGCATTTAGAGGAAACTGACAGAGACGGGAACAGTGGTGGGTGTGCAGTTCTACATCACCTACATTCAGGGCTAGCACCCAGGGGTCTAGCAAGGCCAGATTTTAGAAGCCAGGATTCTAGCCCTTCTTCCAGGATAATGAAGGTAGAATCTTGGCCTTCAGTGTTTTAGTTACCTCAGTTTTCATGAATTGGGAGAGGATCAGCCCTTCTTATGGCATGATGGTGGGTTGGGGTGAAAGTTTTGTGATTATAGCTATGTGACATAACTGACCTAGTGGCTTCTAGCCCTTATCTGCCAGTACTTACCAGGATTAATTGACTTGAACACCTTATTAGAGTTCTGTAAGAAGCCAGCTTTCTTTTAGGATGACAGTTTACAGCCGAATTCTTCCCCTTATATTTAAAGGTTTGATTAGATTCTGGTTAAACATTTTTGTCATAGGTGTTTTGTACTTCCTATGGCATCATGCAGCAATAACATTGAGTGGTCTCAGTACTGGTGATGCTAAATTTGATTACTTATGGTGGTAATAGCCATATATATATATCTATTATAGAGATATGTTTTTTGCTTTGAGATTAGTAAGTAGTATCTTTTTTTTTTTTTTTTTTTTTTTGCGGTATGTGGGCCTCGCGCTGTTGTGGCCTCTCCCGTTGCGGAGCACAGGCTCTGGACGCGCAGGCTCAACGGCCATGGCTCACGGGCCCAGCCGCTCCGCGGCATGTGGGATCTTCCCGGACCGGGGCACGAACCCGTGTCCCCTGCATCGGCAGGCGGGCCCTCAACCACTGCGCCACCAGGGAAGCCCAGTAGTATCTTTTTAATGAAATATATTTTTCTTTTATGGTGGGCTTATGAGAAATGGAAAAAAAATAATTGAAGTAATATAGGCACTATAAATACTTAAAACGTTAATTGTCAGTCTTTTGTAACTATTGACATAGCACCTACTTCTTATATTAGAAATATCTGGACTCCTCACTGACTTGTTAGAGTTCAGCAACCCCGAGTTAGCACTTGACAGTTGTTAGATGCAAAGCAAAAACAAGTAAATACCTGCTAGCCACTCAGTGCTATCTTTCAGCAAGGTATCTAATTGGGCAGGTAGTCTGGATAGATATCTGTTCCAGGCATTTGGCTTCTGACTAAGTTAGAGTAACAGATCAGATTTTCTCTCCCACCTAAAACAGCCAAGAAAATGGACAAAAATATGAAACAAGTATTTTGAATTCAAGACATAGGACATCAGGCAACAAAGGATAGTGATCCCTGAAAGATGAGAAACTAAATAAGAAAACTCTTCAACTGCCCTAGCTTCAATTACTTTGAGAGAATTTCCAGCACAAGGATGGAGAGACAGGGCCTGGCAGATTCCCTGGGTTGAGTGTGTGGAAAGGAAATGAGAGTCTGGGAGACCAAAGCAGCTGGGGCTCACAGGCCAGACATCAGAGGAGAGAGTGGCACAAAGAGAGAACTCCAGAGAGCTGTAGAGGGTTTCTTTTGAGTATTGAGCTGAAACATGGAAGATAAAAGACCCAAATCAAACATTACAGAAGAAAAGATTAATAAACTTGAAGAACACAACAAGAGAAATGATGCAAAATGAAACACAGAAAAAAAGAATTTAAAAACAGAGCATCAGTGAGCTGTGGGATAACTTCAAGTGGCCTATTATTGGAGGTATTTTATTTAGTCCCCATTCTGATCCTTGAGAAGAGCGGGGCCTGGCTGGAAACTGATCAAAGCTGCTGTGAGGAGATCATTTGACTTCTTCTACCTTGAAGGAGTACAGATAAGGGTCAGACATTCTGGCAGTAAGCTAGTGTCATCCTGATGTGTGCAGAAGCAGCCTTGGATTTAAATTATTTTTAAAACAACATTTATGTTAAATTTTTGATCTGAGAATAGCTCTGTAAGCAGAAATAATATTTTTTGTGATCATTATAGTTCAATTTTTAAATATAGCTTAGATGTAATATACAGATTCTTTGTTTTGGTTTCTGGCCCTTTGTAAGTTTGACTCTTGTAAAGATTTTTTAATGGAATAATGATACTTCCCATATACATAAGAGTATGTATCATGTGTATACATACAAAAGGTAATATAAGGTAAAAAATAACAAAATGAAGATTTCTGAAAGTTTCCAGTACTGCACTGATGTAGCCCCTGCTTGTCTCTCTCCTTTAATATTCCCTTTTCTCCACCAGGGCAGTTACTAGTCTGGAATCTGTGTACATTAGGTCTTTGTTGTATTTCTACCACAAATGTATTTAACTATGTTTTGAATGTTTTTCACAGTATAGAAACAGAATTATACTATTTATATAGATATATAGATGGGTGGGTAGGTAGATATGCTGTCCATTTTAATGCACATGACAAAAATTCATTTTCAGTGCTATATGGTATACTATTATGTAAATATACCACAGTTTCTCTTTCCTTTCTCTTATTGCTGGACATGCAGATTGTTTCCATTTCTTTGCACTTATTCCCAGTACTATAATGAACATTATACATGTCTCAAAGACAAGGATATTTTGAGGGTATATCTGTAGGTGAAATTGCTAGATTACAGAATATGCATTTGTTTAAATTTAAGAGATGACTGCAAATTATTTACAAAATGGTTTTGTTCTTGTTTACACTCCTATCAGCAGAACATAATATTTCCCATAGTCATGTTTTTTTATATTTGTATTTTTACACTAAAAGTCTTTTTGATTTTTACAGTGGTTCTGTACAGGTTTATACAATAGATAACACCACTGGAGCCATGCTACTATCTCATAAACTAGAGTTAACAGCAAAACAATATCCTGGTGAGTCCTCTTCTTTTTTTTTTTTTTCTTCTTAATTAAAGGTAATATGTGTCGTGAGGTTTTAAATTAAATGATGGAGGCCAAAGGCCAAATATTGTTAAAATATGTAACAACATTCTCTCTGACCCAAGGATTTCTGTGTAACTAGAGGCTCCTGGGATACCTCTTCATTTAGTTTTCTCTATCCTCACTTAGTTTTAGCCCCTATATTCCTTGTCTGGGTTTTGCTTTAGACTCTTGCCTGATTTCATCGCCTCTGTTATTGTATGCCTTCCAATTCCATTTATTCATTATTCAACAAATAATTATTGAGTACATACTATAGGCCACACACTGTTCTAAATGCTGGTTACACAGCAGTAAACAAACCAGAAAGTCTCTTTCTGAACCCCCTTAGTGACTGTTGAGTGAATCCTGTCCACAGGTGTAAGTCTAAAGTCTGTATCACTGGAAATATTTTTGAATGAAACTAACAGAAAACCCAACTTACTATTGCTTAAACAAATAGGATTGATTTTCTGTAATAGCAAGAAATCCAAAGGTAAGCTGCTGTTGGCATTCATTTGGCCTTTCTGTCATGATCACAGGGTAGCTTCTGAGCTCCAAGCATTACTTCTGCATTTGAGTCAAGAGGAAAGGAGGAAAGAAGGCATCTATATACTTTTTGATCAGGAAAGCAAAAAAGCTAGATTGAATTTGAGTTCTTCCAGAGAAGATTTCTGTTTGTTTCTTCCAATCACCTGGGAAAACTACATCAGTCTGGAACCCTTTGCATTATATTCTCTGTTTGAGATTTTTTTGAATCATACAAGTTACACAAATTACAGATCAGACTGAGGACTGGTTTCTGGTTGCAGATTCTCGGGGGAACTTCTTTATTTTCCATTCAATACCATGGACAAAAACAGGGAAGTGTTCCTTGCTATTTTTTCACCTTCCATGTGGTAGAGTTTATTTCTCATTCTCCCTTGTTCATGGAATCTTTGTAGTCCCAGCGTTACATGGGTATCTTCTATTAGATTCCCTGCCTTGGCCAAGCTCTGAGCTTTATCTCCTGTCCCTCACATGCTGTAACTCGTCAGATGTAAAAGTCAGGCCTCTAGGGTTTGGCAGAAAAATTCAGGGCAAGAGCACTTGGTACACTCACTTACCTCCCAGTATTTTTGGATATTTTGATGTGTTTAAGTATTCTGTTTAACATTTTAGTTGTTTCAGTGTGGAGAGTCATTCAAGGTGTCATTTCGCTATACTGCCAGAAACAGAAATTTGCTCCTTAAGTTTTTATCATTCTTACTGCATAGCCTTTAAAGGCTTGCATATATTTTTTTCTAAGGACACTTTTTGCTGCAACTGAGAAGAACAGGATGTTGTGTATTTTTATTGTGTTTTCTAACCCTTTTATCTGTTTATTTTTCTATCCATACTAATGTTGTGATGTGCAGTACAATAGCTACCAGCCACATGTGGCTATTTAAATGAAACTAACTGACATTAAAGAAAATTAAAACTTTTCTTAGTTTCATGTTGAATAGCCACATGTAGCTAGTGACTGTCTGTTAGGCCAAGCAAATATAGAACATTTATCATCATTTCAGGAAGTTCTCCTCGTTGCTTCTATCGATTGATTGACAGCACTGTATTGAATTTTTTAGGTTGTTTCCTTTTCTCATGTTCTTGGAATGCCAGTTCTCCCTTTGGTTATCTACTAACTCTCACTCCTGCAGTCTTTGTTATTGGAGAGTGCTGCCTTCTTGAGTTATATAACTTTAGACTATAAAAACTGCTTAAAATGTAGGGAGACTTGTGCTGTCCCGCATCTTGAACAGAGACAAGCTTCTGTGTGTTTTTCTGGCTCCACTGGCTGATTTTTACAGGTGGCAGCACTGCAGGAGTCCTTACATGACACAGCGGCTTCCATTCTGATTCCCAGACTCACGCCTGGCCTGAAACTCCTTTCTTGTCTTTGTATAGGATGTGAGACCCCAACTCCCTAGTCATTGCTAGGTCCCATTCCAACCTTCTGTCCCTATATTTCTAACCTTTTTCACCTCACCACTCCCCACTCTTCACACCTCCGCCCCCTGGGCTGCCTTAATTCAAGCACTAACCAAACTCACTTTCAGTTTTCTCCTTGCTTTCTTCAGAGTTCAACCAAACTCACTTTCAGTTTTCTCCTTTCTTTCTTCAGAGTTCAGCTCTGTAACAGAAGGTCTTTGGATTACGTTTTACATTTTTCTCATTATGCAGATTATCACAATCTATATTTATGGTAGGTTACCAGCTAGATAAATTTTCCATATTCCTGCCACTTGAAGATTAGGTTAACTGTCATTAACATTTTATTGTATATCTGTACAACTAGATTTTAATATGTGTATAATACTTGGAAAATAGATATGCATATTATGTACATATGTATATATAAGCTTTGATTTGAGTTTGTATGTTTCTTCTTGGTTTGGTTTTAAATTTCGCTCTTAAATGTGTAAAGTACACTAATAAGATACGAGGTTTCTTATGCATGTTCCCATTTATTTATTTTTTTGGTTTGGTTTAGTTTTGTCATTTGATATGGCTTTATTGGGCATTTTTTTCTATTTTGATAAGAAATTTTTTTTAATTGGAGTAGAATTGCTTTACAATGTTGTGTTAGTTTCTCTTGTACAATGAAGTGAATCAGCTATATGTATACATATATCCCCCCCAACTTGGTCCTCCCTCCCACCTCCCCCATCCCACCCACCTAGGTTGTCACAGAGCACTGAGTTGAGCTCCCTGTGCTATACAGCAGGTTCCCACTAGCTATCTGTTTTACACATAGTAGTGTATTTATGTCAAACCTAATCTCCCAATTTGTCCCACCCTCCCTGTCACCCGCTGTGTCCACATGTCCGTTCTCTATGTCTACGTCTCTATTCCTGCCCTGCAAATAGGTTCATCTGTACCATTTTTCTAGATTCTACATATATGCATTAATATACGATATTTGTTTTTCTCTCTCTGGTTCACTTCATTCTGTATGACAGACTCTAGGTCCATCCACATCTCTACAAATGATCCAATTTCGTTCCTTTTTATGGCTGAGTAATATTCCATTGTATGTATGTACCACATCTTCTTTATCCATTCATCTGTCATTAGACATTTAGGTTGTTTCCATATCCTGGCTATTGTAAATAGTACTGCAGTGAACATTGGGGTGCATGTGTCCTTTTGAATTATGATTTTCTCAGGGTATATGCCCAGTAGTGGGATTGCTGGGTCATATAGTAGTTCTGTTTTTAGGTTTTTAAGTAACCTCCATACTATTCTCCATAGTGGCTGTATCAATTTACATCCCACCAACAGTGTGAAAGGGTTCCCTTTTCTCCACACCCTCTCCAGCATTTGTTTCTAGATTTTTTGATGATGGCCATTCTGACCGGTGTAAGATGATATCTCATTATAGTTTTGATTTGCATTTCTCTAATGATTAGTGATGTTGAGCATCCTTTCATGTGTTTGTTGGCCATCTGTGTATCTTCTTCGGAGAAATGTCTATTTAGATCTTCTGCCCTTTTTTGGATTGGGTTTTTTTTTTTTTTTTTGATATTGATCTGCATGAGCTGCTTGTATATTTTGGAGATTAATCCTTTGTCAGTTGCTTCATTTGCAAATATTTTCTCCCATTCTGAGGGTTGTCTTTTCATCTGGTTTATGGTTTCCTTTGCTGTGCAAAAGCTTTTAAGTTTCATTAGGTCCCATTTGTTTATTTTTGTTTTTATTTTCATTACCCTAGGAGGTGGGTCAAAAAAGATCTTGTTGTGGTTTATGTCAAAGAGTATTTTTCCTGTGTTTTCCTCTAAGAGTTTTATAGTGTCCGGTCTTACATTTAGGTCTTTAATCCATTTTGAGTTTATCTTTGTGTATGGTGTTAAGGTAGTGTTCTAATTCCATTCCTTTGCATGTAGCTGTCCAGTTTTCCCGGTACCACTTATTGAAGAGGCTGTCTTTTCTCCATTGTATGTTCTTGCCGCCTTTGTCATAAATTAGGTGACAGTATGTGCCTGGGTTTATCTCTGGGCTTTCTATCCTGTACCATTGATCTGTATTTCTGTTTTTGTGCTAGTACCAAACTGTCTTGATTACTCTAGCTTTGTAATATAGTTTGAAGTCAGAGAACCTGATTTTCCTCCAGCTCCATTTTTCTTTCTCAAGATTGCTTTGGCTATTCGGGGTCTTTTGTGTTTCCATACTATTTTTTATATACATAAATAACACATTTATTCATATACTTGAATTATGGTGGGAAATGCTAATGTGAGGATTCAAACATAGGCGGAGGAAAAACATTTTACTTACTCTGTTAACCAAGGCTGTCTTCTGTAGGCTAAAATCTGTATACCAGCCCTTTGTGGCAAATGTACTTATATCAAAAATTTATTAATACTGCAGATGTAAAGAATTTTAATTTTAAAGAGGTGAAAGCTATAGATCTTTTGAATTGCTGGTGGGAAATGCTGCTATGTTTCATTTAACTCTGCAGTAAAGAAACTTGGATTTTACTACACAATGAAATTTTCTCCTTTAATAATTATATATGAAGAACAATTATTAGTTAAAAGAAGATATAAGCACCTATGGTACTGAGGCTGGAGTTTACCTACTTAATCCTAATGTAAGGTTACGCTTCAATTTATTTTAACTTAGATCCCTTTGATATTGCTGATGGAACATGGAGATCATGGTAAAATACTATTTTACATTTTAAAACACCTCATACTTTGCAGAGTACTTTGACATTCAGTGTTGAATCATTCAAGGGAAATATTATTCCCATCTTACAGAAACTGATTGGCCCAAATCCAAAGGCTTTTTAAGACTACACAGTTATAGTTATTTAAGCTAATAGTGGCCAGAAACGGTTTTTGGTTCGTATAAATCACTTGGGTACTGACTTTGTTCTGCTTAGATCGGGTCAAGGCTAATGACCATACTGATTTTAAATAGCCCTGAACGAACAGAATTCATCTCATTATTTGAAGCAGACATGCCTTTCTGCTTGTTTCAACTTGAAGGTATAGGCTGTAAAAAATACTAAGTATTTATGAAGCAGTCATTTATATTTAACTCTTCTCACAATTTCTTAACAGACATTTGGAACAAAACAGGAGCTGTTAAATTGGTCAGATGGTCTCCTGACAATAGTGTTGTAATAGTGACCTGGGAATATGGAGGCCTTTCTTTATGGAGTGTATTTGGAGCTCAGCTGATTTGTACACTTGGAGGAGATTTTGCGTGAGTCAATAAAGAAATTTTAGATGAAATAACTCCATTTTCTCCAAGACAATACACATACACAGAAACTTTGTTATACAGCTACTATTTTGCCTTGACTCTGAACCCAAAACAATTTGTAAGGTTCAGAATTAATTTATTCAGAATGTATTGTTTCCTCATACATCCATCCTCTTAAAACTGACCATTCAGTGAAAATGCATTTATTTATTGAACCCCTATTGTGTATATGATAACATGTTAGATTCAAAGCTAAATCAGACATGAATCTGCCTTCAAGTAGCGTATTATCTAATAAGAGTGGTAAGCTATATACATAAATAACTAGTAGGAAATGAAAAATTACATTATCTCATTGGGTTAATGTAGGTTAACTCAGCGGGTTGATAGAACTGGGTTAATATCTCTGTCCACTTCATATACTACCCTGAACTTCAGTCCTGACATAATGAACACACCTTCCCAAACTGCATGACCCTGTTAAGAAGTTATTTTGTAACTGGAAGACTATAACTCAGTGATATACCTAGGTGTATTAACCAGGAGTCTCATATTTCATGCAGTATTGTGTATTTCTCTTTTGAAGGAACAAAATCAATATTTCAGATTAAAGCTAATTACATGCAATTAGAAGACTCTTCTTAATTAAGTTTCTATTGTGTTTCAGTTATAGGTCTGATGGTACCAAAAAAGATCCCCTTAAGATCAACTCCATGGTAAGTTCTTTCTATAAAATATTGATACAGTGTGAAAAACTTGGTTTTTTCTTCTTCTTCTCTCATGTTGATCTGATAAAATTACAAAGCTATTCTAGTCTCAGCAGACTCTTATACAGTTCTTGCTTTGATAAAAGTATTATCTTTAAAAATCAGGAGGCTGCCCAATTTTCAGTATTTGATTTTGGTTTTGTTTAGATGTGTCCAGCAAGCCCTGTCATCTCTGTGAACATAGTGACTGTTCAAATCAGGCCTTTGTTTTTCCAAAGCATACCTACATTTCTTATGTGACTCAATAGCACCCACTTCCCATGGCCTCCTTTCTTTTAACATAACGTGAAATGCTCATTGGGTCTTTTTCCTGGAAAACATGTGCTTGTACATTATTTGAGCGTATTTAAAATTTTTTCCATAGATGTATGTCAAAAGAATTGTAGTCCCTGTTGTAACAATATTTTTACTATCAATTTTCAAGAGTTTCTGTAGAAAGCGGTGAGGTGTAACCCCTGTCTTTACATACAAACATTTTCTTTCTATAGCCCTCTGTGTACCATCTTTGAGGAATTAGTGGCTGTGAGGCTTATCACTACCTTTCTCTCCTGCTCCACAGAGGAAGGCATTTTCTGATCATGGGTTTCTCGAAGAATTAAGACCACCATGGTTGCCTTCAGTAGGGGTTCCCAACCTTTCACCACCAAGGATCCCATTTGATGGCTCTCCTCACCTCCATATTTTAAAATAAGTTTTCAAACACCATTTCTCTGACTGCCGATCAGTGCTTCTGAATGCCATGCAGCAACCAGTGTTACCTCCCTCACTAAGTTAATATTTTAATCACAAACTAAGAATCTAAGCATTTTAGTTAACTTATGCAACCAAAACTTTTCATGGGAAAACAAAAGTTCTATTAAACTTCTGAAATTTTGGAACAATTCATGGACCTCTCCTCCCCCCATTAGTATTTTCTTGGCCTTGCAGATTGGGAATTACTAATGTTAAAAAAAATTTTTTTTTAACTCTCGTGGAATCTAGTTAATAGAATATTAAAATGAACTGGGCCTGGAGAATTTATTTGAACCCTCTCATTTTACAGAGGAAGAAACTTATACCCCGAGAAACCAAATAGCTTGGCCAAGGTTGTACAACAAAATGGTAGCCAAGCCGGAGTGCAAAACCCTAGTCTCATAGCCTCCAATCCAGTGTTCTTTGTTCTGTACAAAACTGCATCTGTTGGGGTGCTGCTTTGTAAAGCTTCAGCTGTGTAACGTGGGTCTTGTCTCTGTAAGGAATTTCTTTGTATTTGAGAGGCAGTTGAATTAATGGAGAAGTTACAGAGAGCAGTAGGCATTTCTTAGGTTTTGGGGCTAAGATTGGTATGTAGTGTTTTCACTCTTCTAAGTGGAGAGCAGTGATGGTTTCTACTGGAGATCTAAGATGTAGTAGGTGTAGGTATAATTCTTGTCTGTGTTGTTTGTCATGGTTTCTCCAGCCTTCAGAAGTCATTAATAATGCTGTTGTTGGTTATTTCAGAATTTGAATATTTCAAACCAGGAAAAAATAACAAGAAACTTTTTATTGCTTTGATTTTCTTTCCCCACCCCCCATCTTCTTTCCCCCTCCTCCTCTCTCCAAGAGCTGGGGTGCCGAAGGCTATCACCTATGGGTAATCAGTGGATTTGGTTCTCAAAATACTGAAAATGAGTCTGACTCCAAGAGCATAGTTAAACAACCTAGCATTCTACTATTTCAGTTTCTCAAGAGTGCACTCACCGTAAACCCTTGTATGGTAAGTTTATTTAATTAAAACTCTGTTTGTTTTTTTTTAGTGGCTTTCATATTTGAATATGACTCTTCCTTATGACAATTTTATTCCTGAGCAGGCTTTGCTTTTTTTTGGCCTCGTGGCATGCAGGATCTTAGTTCCCCAACTAGGGATTGAACCTGCGCCCCCTGCAGTGGGAGCGTGGAGTCTTAACCACTGGACGCTGGGGGAATCCCATGCTTTTTTTTTCTTTCTTTTTTTAATAAGATCACAAGCAATTTGAGGAAAAGCAGTGTTTATAGATTCACTTGAGTAACCTGAATAAAATTTAGTCTTTGTCTGAATAGCATTTCTCACAGTATGTTCCACCAGGCACTACTTGTGAGAAATATCAATAGCAATTACATAGGACAAGAAAAATTTCTGTTGTCTTGTAAGTGTGAAATAAAGGAGTTAAACAAAGCTGTAGAGATTTCTTTAACATAGAACTTGAGTCTTTAATATGCTGATGTGCATCATGAAAGTCCAGGAGTTGGTATATAAAAAGCATTGTTTCCCAAGCTTATTTAACTATGAATTTTTAAGGAGTGCCTAGAAGAAAATAAGCCTAGAATCCTGCTTTGGGAAACACTGGCCCAAATTATAACATACACTCATGTTTTATCAGTCCGAAATAAGATGTTAATATGATATATTGTTGATATATAGTAACAGTGATATGTTATATGATAGGGGTGCATATCTTAGTATCTACCACCAATGGGTTTTTAAATATTTGGTGCAACCAATTTCTAATTAAAATTTATAACACATTGAGGAAGAATGAAAATACCTTGGATCTCAGACCAGCTGAATAATAAGAAAAACAAGAGTAGAGGATTTCTTCTCTGCTCGCACATCCCAAATAAATAATTTAAAAGCACTCCGAGTTTTATATCAAGACAACATTTGGACTACAATGGGAAGGTGAGTGGCTGGGGTGCTGATCTAATTTAAATAGTGAAGACACTGGCCTTCAATTAAAAACCAGGGCATAATCACAGAGAGTAGAAACTATATTTTTGTCTAAATATCCTCAGAACCTGGTACACTCCTTGGTACTAACCAAGCTTTAACCAAGCAATTATTGAATTGTTCTGAACCAGGACCACAGATGTAGGCTACTCTTCCTCCTCCCCATGATTTAAAAGATCCTCCAGGGGCTTCCCTGGTGGCACAGTGGTTGGGAGTCCGCCTGCCGATGCAGGGGACATGGGTTCGTGCCCCGGTCCGGGAAGATCCCACATGCCACGGAGCGGCTGGACCCGTGAGCCATGGCCGCTGAGCCTGCGCGTCCGGAGCCTGTGCTCCGCAACAGGAGAGGCCACAACAGTGAGAGGCCCGCGTACCGCAAAATAAATAAATAAATAAATAAATAAATAAAATAAAATAAAATAAAAGATCCTCCAGTATCCAGTTATCCCTGTTTGTAATCCACTCCCTCTTCTTACCATGTGGGCACACGGATGAGCATATACACACAAACTGACCAGGCATGTTTTCTTACTACCATTCATGAGGTATCTTATGTGAAACTAGTTTGTAAACTGTAGACATTGAGTAGTCTTATTCAGTTTTCAGGTGGAAAATCTCTCATAGCATTGCCCTGGGCATGTTTTGGAATCTGTATGATAAAACGGACTTTAACAAAGATTTTATTTGCACTGGGAAGTAATCATTAAAATGTTGTCTGTTAAATATAACAGTGTGTGAGATTATTAGGTAGTCTTGTCCTCTGTGAGGAAAATCAGCATTGAGATGTGTGGTACATTTCCAACAATAAAACTAAATTGCTGTATTACTTACTTTCCCCTACCTTATACTAACTTGTTTTTATTTGCTTCCCTCCCCTCTGCTTCCTTTTTCCCTCATCTAGAGTAACCAAGAGCAAGTGTTGCTTCAGGGGGAAGATCGATTGTACTTGAACTGTGGAGAGGCCTCACAAACCCAGAATCCCAGGAGTACTTTGGCACACTCTGATCATAAGCCCAGTCAGGAAAAGAGCCCATTTGCAGATGGCAGTTTAGAGTCTCAGAGTTTAAGCACTTTACTTGATCATCGGCATTGGCATGTAGTACAGGTAAGTCTTCGGATGCTGTTGACTGTGGACTTAGTCCTTGGTAAGATAGCACCCTGAAGCAGATATTTAGGTATTTCATTTGTTGCTTTAGAAAACTGAGAAACCTTGTAAACTTTTTGACTGTCATGTCTCTCTTCTGCTGTTCTGTGCTCTTGTCCTCTTGTCTTCTCCTTTCTTTCCACCTGATGTAGATTGTATTCCCACCTGCTTTAAGTCCATTAGTAAGTGAATAGTTAAAAAAACTAGAAGTTTATGCTTTGTCCTCTTATTGTGCAAGACTGTTTACTTCCAGCCTTTTTTTGGTATAAATTTAGCTCTGGATTTGCATAGGCTAAAGTGTAGTAATTTAATGAAAAGTGACAATATTGATTAGTACCTTGTGCAGCTGACCTTGTAGTCCTAATGGGGACACATTGAGGTTAATTGCCTGACTTTGGACCCAAATTGCAGACTTCTGATTAGTCTAGAACCTTAGTGTTAATAATTTTATTATTACTCTGTCTTGTTCCAGATTATTATTAAATTAGTAGTTTCTTTTAGTAATTTTGATAAATTGACATTTAATATAGAAATTAATTCTGAGTTTTGATACCAAATAAAATTACTTTGGGTAAATCAGTAAATTGAAGTTTCTTGAAAGAAACTTTCACACACATTTCAAAGTCCTGAGTGTTTTCTTCCCACTTCTCATGCCAGAGTGTCTTAGGTACATCAGAGCCTACTCTTGGGTTAGTTTCTTTTAGTCATTTTCTATTTCCACAATTCTTTGTCTTACTTCTACATTCTGTACTTTTACCTTACTAGCTTACTTCAGCTCCCATGTTATTTTCGGTTGACTTTGAGTGGAGATAATGAGAGACATAAGAATGGTCATTGTGTGAAAAATTGAAGGAGGAATATCTCCTACATTGACATGTGGTATACACTAAAAGAAAATGTATTTAACTTACATTAAGAAATTCATAAAATCAAAACAATGTGCATACCATTTTATAATTAGTAACAGTTATTAAATAAAACTGCATCAGCTACTTCCTTGACTAAAATTTTCCACTGCTCCCTTCTCTCCTATAGCCATTTCTCTGCTATTTTCATTTCCCCATACTTTGAACTATTCATTCTACACTGACCGAGCATCAGTGCCATTTCTGCCTAGCCAGGTCTGTGTTGCCAGAGAGCCAAGTAGAGCAGAGGATCAAAGAAGGCAGGTCTGGAACTCAAAAATCCATCAGGCAATAACAAAAATTGAATTTCCTTCCAGCTCAAAAATTCAGTGATTGTGTGATTCGTAGCCATCTATGAAGTATCCCATATTAGAAGCATATAACACTGATTTTACAACTTCAGGCAAAGTAGATACTAGCAAGATTCTTCTGTCATCCTGTTCTTTAGGTATCTAAAATATTTAGAAAGATAAACTTGTTTAGCTTTACGTAATTTTTTCAGTTTCCTTAAAACTAATAAAAATAATGCTAGAGTTGTGCTCCCCCCAAATTAAGTTATAATGGACTCATAGAATTTTTAGAGCTGGAGGGACCTTAGCAATCATGTAGTCCAACTAGGTTTTATACATGAGGAAATTGAGGCTCAGGGAAGTTAGGTGACTTGCCCGAGGTCACACAGCAGAATAGTGGCAGACTCTATCCTTACCATGATATAAATTAAAGTAATAATCAAACCTGTTTTAAAACCTAGGTACTAAATGTTGAAGCATATAATATACTGCTGACCTTGATCTAAAACTTAGAATGTGCCTATTTGACATTCTTCTTACTTGGAGTTGCCCCTTTGTTTGCTGGCACTTGAGCCACAAGAGTCAATGCAGCATTGTGGTGGTGTTCGTTTGGTAGTGTGGTTTACAGTGTCCATATAATGTTAATGCTTTTAACTTCCAGACATTTTAGCCATTAGTAAGTATTCCCTGAAGAAACGTGGGTGCCTGTTTAATTCCGCCTTCAACATATGCTCTTGTCTAGGATAAGTGCCCGCATCCTCCATCACAATGGCTTTGTTTGTGTGGTTTATACTTTGTATGCTTCTTGTACAGCTTAGAGTTCATCACATGAGCTCCAACTAATTCTGCTGCTCTGTCTGTTCCTCATCTAGACTACTGGATTTTTTTTATTTGTTTAAGCCTTCTACCTTATACTCGTTAGTTTCCTGGTCAGAAGATTCTGTGTTAACTATGTTTTCTCCTTTAACAAAAATAACACAAATACATATTTGTGGGAAGCAGAGTAATGTATCAGGCACTATGTTAGGGAGGTCAACAAAGAGGATTGTAAAGGCTATTTCATTTATAAATGATTTGCCCTCATTCCTACAGTGTGTATCAGATGTTCTAGGTATTTGGCACAGATCATATCTCCTAGGATGATGGCCCTCTCAGTCTCACCAGTTACAGAAGAAAGTAGTCTAGGTTAGGAGACATGGTTTTAGCAGAATGACTTTAAGGGAAAAAAGGTAGATCTAGGTTCTCCGAGAGACTGAAAAATCCTAAGATGTTCAGAGTAGAGATTCTGTACCTTGGCACTGAGTGTCCCAGTGGTATGACATGACTTTTGTGCCCTGACTATGCATTCCTAACCTGAGTTTCTTCATTATTCATTAGCCGCCTCTTTTCTTACTTCTGCCATTTCCTGTTCTCAGTATTAGGAGTGGAACTGAAAGTTCAGGTAACATATAGATCTCCTGGGGCAAATACAAGTTTTTGTTCTTATTTCATAGCATCTTCAAGACACAAAACCATATGAGAAATAAAGCTTCATTTTAAGTTTTGAAAGTAAACCATTTGCCATTTGTGGCATCTCATATACTTTTGGAGGGTAAAAGAATTTGTTTTCTCCTAGAGATAGTCATCAGAGAGTGATCATATGATAAGTTAACCTTGGTTCCCATGATTAGAAACTCTTCATGTTGGAGTCCACTTTGGCAGTGAGATCTCACTTCCCACTTTACCTGCCCACACATCTCATAAATACTTATGAAACACTAAGGTTTGGGGAAAGTTGGGGGTGGGGTGTTCAGTGTCATGGATGGCTAGCTCAGTTGTGCTCCAGGAACATCCCTCTTCAAGTGACTATTTTTATTTTCTTCATCCAAAAAAAGAATTTCACTTACAGCCTCCTACAAAACTACTTTCAAATTTTACTTCGCCACCTGATCATTACCTCAGATTATCATTATTCTGAACTAATTCCACCCATCATAGTAAATTTTACTGGTTGGCCTGAATGGTACAGCATATCTGTTAAGATACAAGTTAAGCATTCTTCAAGCGTATCTATCCTGACACAGTTATTCTTAATTCTGTAAGCTAGGCTTCCACAAACCAGCACTGGGGTTAAGAACTTCCTAATGTACTAAAAGCTATTAATTTACTTAGATTTTAGGTTGACTTACTGGTTAATAAGTGAAGTCTAACAAAAATAGTTTTATAAATAAATTTTATCAAGGTTAATATAGATGTTTTCACTTGATTTTTGCTTTGTCTTCACATTACACAAAGAATCTTATTGGATTTGGTTGCATTTACTTGGCTTTTAAATTTGGCTTTCTCTTTTTAAATATGTAATCATTTTTCTTTGAGTAAACGGAAACTAAATTAAATGGAAGGTTCTCTTATTCCAGGAACAGAAGATTTTTCCTTTGTTCTGTTGTTCTGTTAATTTTCACACTGCATTCACCATGTGCTCATGAAATCTATTTACTCAGCAGGCTAATAGAGAGATCACAGTCTCAGTAAAGCTAGACTTAAGCTACATTGATACCTCACAGAGGATTTTTTAAGTTTAAAATTCTCAGAGTGACACAAAGACACTGTGTACAAAGATGTAAGACAGACGACATGGAAAGATAGATTTATTGCTTATGTTGCAGATAAAGAGTTAATATCTGTAATATATTAAAAGTACTTGTAGGTGAATAAGTGGAACACCCCAGTAAAAAGCAGTAGCTTATACACACTCATATATATATGGCTGTTTGTTTAGAGATAGCAATGATATAACAGAAGAATTTCACTTTGTATTTTGTGCACTTTTATACTGTTGAAATTTTATAAGCATGCATTGCTTTTTTATCAGAAAAATGTAAAAATAATAAAAGATTTCTACTAAAAAAACATAAAACTCTTGCTGAGGCTCTGATTTTATTAGATAAGGGTTTTTTGGGATGGTTCATATCAGCGAACCCAAACTGTTCATCTACACAATTCTTGGCTGCCTTAGTAGATGCTTCTCTAAATATCTTTTGTCATTCTGTATTGAGTGTTCAATATTTAATTTAAAACAAACAAAAAGAGTGTAGAGAAAAAAGAGGAAAGCCTGATGTCTAGAAACATATAATGAAATGGTTAAGACAGGAGTTGTGAAATATTGGCTGCTAGTAATACTCATTATTTGGGAGCACTTTTTAAAAAACAATTTATTTTATTTTTGGCTGTGATGGGTCTTCTTTGCTGCGTGCGGGCTT